>NC_092801.1:31186641-31387490 GCF_918797505.1 Bemisia tabaci
GAAGAGAGCTGGAATCTTACCTGAAACAAACAGTAAATAAAGAAAATATAGTAGAAATTATGTCAGAGAAAAAAAATAATTGAAACAAAAGACAAAGGACGATTATAGGGAGGTACATATAATAAATTAATAAATTAAACAAAAAGCGCTTGATAGAAATTTGAACAGTGCATGGAGAACTTAAACAGAAGTAATTTCTCATGGCAGTTCCGATTTGTCAAAACCTAACTAGGTTTATCTCAATATGAACATGTTATCCAAATAATGGAAGACACAGTAAAAATGGCCTAATTAATTGAAGTAACCGTAAGCACTGACTGATAAATATACCGAGCGGGTCTCTCCATTTCGTCACCTTCCGGGAATAAGCGGGAATTTCAAGCGCCATGCGACGTTTCAAAATTTCGGCCGCCACTTTATTTTTTTACAAGGAAATTGTTGGTTGAATATGTTTGAAAATTTCACAGAATTTTATGAGCAGCACAAAGAAAATTCAGTGAAATTTCCGAACAGCATCGTTGAACAATTTTTCTATAAAAAAATAAAGTGGCGGCGGAAATTTTGAAACTTCGCATGGCGCTTGTGATACTTTGGCCAACAAGTGACGATTTCAGTGATAAGGATAATTTATACAGGGTGTTCGAGAAGTCCCCTCCCCCCCCCCCTCTAACTTTTGACCTAATTGAGGTAGAGATTTGAAACTTGGAGGGTGTTCCTAGATCAAAGGGAGCTACTTTTTGACCCCCCAAAAATTTTGGGGGGCCCCATTTTGGGGGGGTTACGGACCCTAACTTTTAATTTTCAAATGGGAAGACCCCCTTTGTGATACCTCGTTCGAAAGAGCATAAAAAAAGAAAATTTTTCGCGCAAATCGGAAGTCATTATCTCAAACCGTTTCAAGATGGCGGCCGGTCAAAGTTCCAAATGGCCGAAAATTGGCACCTCTGCTATTTGCACATGGATTTGCTTGAAACTCGGTATCTGGGGGTATTTTGGCACGAGAAAAACGAATTTAACGTTAGATTTTCAAAAAAAACCCTAATTTTTCAAAATGGCGACCGGTTTAGGCTCAAAAAGGCCGAAAATTTGACAAACTCGATTTTTTTGCCAATGGATTCACCTGAAATTCGGTATCTAGGGGTATTTTGACCCGAGAATAACGAATTCAACGTTAGATTTTTAAACAAACCCTAATTTTTCAAAATGGCCGCCGATTAAAGTTCAAAATGGTCAACAATTGGCAACCTCGACTTTTTGCCGATATATTCGCCTGAAACTCGGTGAAATAACGTCGAATTCGTTTGTCTCCCACCCAGATACCCTCAAACACCGAGTTTGAAGCGAATCTATCGGCAAAAAGTCGAGGTTGCCAATTGTTGACCCTTCGCTTCGAAAACGATAGGTACCACAGCACAGGTGAAAATTGCGTAAGAGAAGTCGTTCCATCCGACTTAATTTTGTTTCTTAAAGTTCATTTCGGATCTTTCTAATATTTGAACTGAACGCTCGTTTGATTTGAGGAACCAAAATATTGTACGAATTGAATTGAATTAAATGTTTTACTTTTGCATGTACTTGAAAAATACCTGACGCATTCGGCATTGGCAAGATCCTGCACCCATTTTCCTGATTTTCCCTCATGGCATCAACTGATTTCAGGTTTGTAATAAAGGTAACGGTGGACACCCTGTTTGAAAAGAATCACGGACAGTAGGTCTACTCATAAAATGTCTACATTTTTGGTCTATAGTCAAAATATCTACAGTTAAGAAGTCTACTTTCAGAATGCCTAAGAAAGTAAATGTCTACATGTAACGCGTCTATTAAAGGAATTTGAATATAGACAATGATTCTTCTCCATAGATACAACTAAAGAAGTAACTGGTGTGAGTTCACTCTACCTATTCCATGAAGTGAACTCTCTGAGTATGGACTTTTTTTGGAAGACATTATTATTTGTAGACATTTTTTTAGTGTACTTTTTAGTTCTAGACATTTTAAACGTAGACCAAAAAATGTAGACTTTCTGCTTGTGGACATTTTTGCTGTAGAACTTCTGTCTGCATACCTTTGAAAAACAGCAGGAGTGTATTTACTTTCCCTGATTAGGTAGGTGATTTCCTTATTGATTCAAAAATGAAAGTTCCTCATCGCAAAACGTGGTCCAATTCATGGAAGTCCAATAATTCATTTACAGCGCTGATTGACTGCACACCCGGGAATCGAGGTTGTGAGGACGGGGGCATAAAAGAACCTCTGGATTACATGCGGGATACCGGCGTACCACTTGCCGCCTACTATCCCTACACGGCGAGGACGGAGGTATGCAAGCCGTACATACCACCTTTCTTGAAGATTTCAGGCCGCACACTCGTACCAATGGAATATCTGGAGTGGGCCGTGCAAACTAGTCCACTCCCAACAACGTTCAACACTCCCGAGTCCCTCCAGGTAAGAAAAGCAATGGTTTAATGCTGCCGTGCTGAGGGAAAACGCTGTATAAACCTTCTGGCGTTGCCAAATATCCTTTGATAAAACACTAGTTTTCTGGTAAACACTGGAAAAAAAACACATTGGATCTAGAGTCCAGACTCTTGAAAACATTGACAAGAAAAAGGCATCTCGATGACGCAACGGCCGGAACGCCGGTGATAAGAACGCGTTCGCGACGGGTGCACCCACGAGTTTTTAAAGTGTTTTATAGTAAATTTTAGTAAATCTTAGTAAATTTTAGTAAATTTTAACAATATAAGATGTAACTGTTAGTGTTTACCGAAGTCGAAGTCGAAGACCTGATGATGATGATTAATATCATCGAAATAGCTATCGTCTACTGAGAACCGGATAGAAAGTGATCGGGGAGAAAGGTAATTTTCATCAACATCAAGAAAAATGACTCTTGATTTAATCAGATTTAAGCTTGAATCAAAAGGAAATCTGCTCAAATTAAGAGACTCAGTTCTTGATTTAAGCTTAAATCTGATTGAATCAAGAGTATTTTTTCTTGTCGATGTTTTTAAGAGTCTGGACTCAAGATCCAATGTGTTTTTTTTCCAGTGAACTCATGAATGTTTTCTTTCCAATTTTTTTAGATAATTCTGTTCGCAATTTTACCTGAAGATTCTGAAAATTTAAAGGAAGAATATCCATAACTTCTCTAAAAAATGAAGATTTTATCGAAGGGAATTTGGTAATTCCCGAATGTCCATACGGCGTTCTTCCTTAGCACGGCGGCATGGGTCACCAAACCTTGTGTTTTTAATTTAATATTCGGACAGTGCCAGGTGAGGAGATTATGCATTTTATCGCCTTCGGCTGGCTAAGCTGTAAAGAATATCGTAATTGATTAAAAAATCGAGCTACAAGCCAACATTAAACAAGTATAATATTTCAAACTACGAGTAGATGAGAAAATATATAAACCTTACAAGAAACAAAGCTAACGTTTCGACCGCCTACGAACTGCGATCCTCTTTGGTGCATTGCGAACAACCAATAGAAACATTTTAGCCTACAGGCATTACATAAAGTGGACAAAATAGGA
Source organism: Bemisia tabaci (assembly GCF_918797505.1). Classification (NCBI taxonomy): domain Eukaryota; kingdom Metazoa; phylum Arthropoda; class Insecta; order Hemiptera; family Aleyrodidae; genus Bemisia; species Bemisia tabaci. Next base: position 31,190,186 of record NC_092801.1, read on the forward strand.
GAAAAAACGTAGAAAAGGTACATAAATAAAATTGAGAAACCAGGTACTGCTTCCCGCCACGAAAAATGGCGCCGATTCCCATGGAGCAGTGCGGGCCTTTACCAATGGATACATTAGTGACATATCCGATGCAAAACGACGGGAAAGAGCGTACACTACTAACGTGGTGAATGCTCAAAATATTCCGGCCCTTCTTGTGGAACTCTGTACTTTTTCAGTACTTCCGGACCGTCTTTAAAAATCAGTACAAATTCCAGAAATTCCGGACTTGTAGACACCCGGATCATTCCATACTGTACGACTGTTTGTTCCTTTGTTTCAGTTCTACATTTCAGGAGTGTTCGATTCTCCGGACTGCGATAACGATCCCAATCGACTGAATCACGCTGTTACTATTGTCGGCCACTACAGAGGTATTCTCAAAACATATTATTTGGAGCATTATTATCATTTTACAGCAGAGGTAGTTATGTCCTTGTTCTCTTCACTTGCCAACTTAGTCAAAGTTTATCCTCAATGGAGATGTTGCACGTGTGACGAAATTCCGATTTGACTGTTGATTCTTATGTTAAAATTCGCGAGAAACACGATGGCTCCACTGGTTTTCTCTTAAATCAACTCCCAAGCTCAAAAAAAGCTCTCAAGTTGAGGCCAAAATGGAGGGAATATCCCACCCTACCCTGGAGTCCACCTCTTCATCAAAACAAACTCTCCATGCAAATATAAGGGAGCAAATACATTAGCAGGGTTGCCGTGTTTTCAGTTTCAGAGTCACCAAATAAAGTGGAAACCCTGCTAATGTATTCGCTCCCTATCTTTGCATGGAGAGTTCATTTTGATGTAGAATTGGACTCTCAGGGTAGGGTGGGATATCCCCTCAATTTTCCTCTACATCAAGAAAAACTCTCCGTGCAAAGATAGGGAGCAAATACATTCGCAGGGTTGCCGTGTTTTCAGTTTCAGAGTCACCAAATAAAGTGGCAACCCTGCTAATGTATTCGCTCCCTATCTTTGCATGGAGAGTTTATTTTGATGTAGAATTGGACTCTCAGGGTAGGGTGGGATATCCCCTCCATTTTGGACTCACTTTGAGATCTTTTTTTGAGCTTGGGAGATGATTTCAGAGAAACTTAGTGGCACCATCGTGTTTCTCGCGAACTTTTACATAAGAATCAACACTCAAATCGCAAATTCCTCACACATGCAACATCTCCATTGATCGGTGTTTTTCAAATAGTTCACCCATGCGTGATTTTGTAGATGAGCTAGAAATAGTGGTTCTTATTGCAGAATGAAGTAAAAGTATTTTTGCTAAGGTTTCCAACTACTAATTCTTGTAATTTTCCACTCTGTTTCAGACGCTTGGATTATACGGGATAGCGTGATCAAAGAATGGGGTTTGGAGGTAATGAATAAATTTGTTCAGACGTAAAATAATTAATAAGTATGATAAAAAGGCTTCAAAGTTTTGCTCTTGCAAATTTGCAATTTTTAAGGGTCATTTTCAGGTAACAGGTCACAAGATTTGTCGCTACTGTTTACTTTTTATCATATTTACGTAAAACTTCCTTTGAAGAGTCCACTAACAATGTTGACCCAACTTGTTCAGAACAGAAAAACTTTTTAGCGTTCAATTCTGATAATTTCAACAAGTTGACGATTGAATAACGATTGAAATGATACAAAAGAAAAAATCAGTGAAATCGTTTGTTTGCTCAAAATGGTTATTCCGACTCTTCTGTCTGCGCAATCCTGGTCGGAGGTGACTGCAGGAGAAAAACTGCCCGCAGACGCGGGAAACTTGAAAAAGCGTGTTAGAAACTACGTAGATTGCGTATTAAAGGAATGGATTTCAGCGGCCCGATTATTGAAACTGTGTCAGCCCGACACGACAAGACATAGCCTTATCTTAACCATGCAATATATCACAATTCGATGTCTTATCGGGCTGGTTTAAATTTCAATAATCGGCCCGCAGGCTTTTTTTACGTGCACCGCGTGATTTTTGTGCGATTTTACTTGTAAGGAGTGTATTGTTTTGGGAGATAGAGAGCAATAGAGAATTTGCAGATGCCTTAAATTTTGTTAATTTCATCTTCAAAATGATACTGCTAGGAAAACCGAGTGCGAGGATATCCTTGGTTTTTAAATTGGAAATTATTGGTGAAAATAAGACAAATTAACCTATTATGTTAAAATACATGTTTTTAAAGGGAAAATGCCTCCAGATGCCGTCAAGGCGGCAAATTTTTTCACCTTTAAATCTATTTTTCTCCTATTTCCCATGTCAACATTTTTTTTTGAAAATTACTGTTAACTCAACTCATTAGGCACTCCTTGATGAAGCAATAAAATTTGTGTGTGCAAATTCTCCATTCTGTATTTGACGATCAATTATTTTTTGGTAGAATCGTGGAAAAATTTTGGTTCTGTAAGACGCAAATTTCCTTTTAATTAAAATTACCTCATGAAATGATTTGTATCTGTTGCTGCAGGGTCACTTTCTGGTTAAAAAAGGAAGATGTGGGGTAGGTATTCAAACCTACAAGATCGACGGACTACAGGTGTTACCCGATCCCAGAAAACGCCCCCTCAGCCAAATGTCGTCAGGTGCAGAGGCTTCTTCGTCGAGTAAAAGATATCCAGCCAATTAAGGGTCATACCCGTGCACTATCAGTTCTGTCGTGCTAAGGAAAAACAACATATGTCACATTCGAGACTTGCCAAACTGTCCTGAATAAAACATGTATATTTGAAGAGGATTATCCTTATTTTTCCTTGAAATTTTCAGACGTCTTAGATAAAATTGCGGACAAAATTGTCTGAAAAAATTGAAGAAAAATATTCAGAATTTTTCTAGGAGAGGAGGTTTTTATTAAGGGAAATATGGCAACATCTGAGGGCTCATGCGGTGTTCTTTCATTAGCAAGGCAGAGTTAGTGAATGTTCCAACAATTAATTTGTCGACAAAAAAGAGTAGACTTGTGTTTTTGGCAATAAATGAAAATTTCAGTCGCCGCTAGTTTTTCACTTAGTCGTTTTCAAGACGAGGAGACGTCATTAAATTCCAAGGTTGTTGAGTTGACTCAAACAATCCATATTCTTACGGGTGTACTACCTCACAATTGTTGTTCAAAGTTTTGCTGATTTTGGCTTACAATCCCATGAAAAATAAATGAATTTTCAGTCAAACGCTGAGTGGTATCCTTATAAAAATGAATCCATAATATCTGAATAATAATACATCCTCTCATCCTTGATAAGGATGATTTTGTGACAGTTAAATTGTGTTACGTTCCCTCGTGTAGAGAGCAATGACTTACAATCTGAGTTTCGAAATCGGACGTACTTGAATCAAACGCGACGATATGCAATTCGACATGAGCCCTGAAGAATACATGCATGACACGACTCAAGTAAAACGAATGTGATTCCTTTTGATTTAAATACGTCTAGTCCTGAATTTGGAAATGTTTTCATCTCATTCAACGAAAAAAATTCATGGGAAAAACATGGAATTTAGTGCTCAGTTTCTACTCATCACTGAAAAAAGAATCTTTTTGCCGCCAAGAAGTATTTTTTCTTAAATCAAGAAGTGTGCCTCTTGATATAAACTCCTTTTTCGCATAACCCGATCATTATTTTTCTTGTATCAAGAAAAATCAAGATGAAAAACATTCTTGGCGGCAAATCTAAGAATCAGCAAGCTTGAGCCAAGCACCTTCTACTACTTTCAGTGTTCAGTTGTCTGTCGTCGTACCGATAAAGTTTACCAACGAGTGGATACCGGCCTTGATTTACTTTGTGGATGGAAATCCTTCAACAAGGCACCGAGAGATGAGAAAAGTTTGAATTATTTTGATGCTGTTTCATGAACTAAGTTTACAAGTGCGCGATTCGACCGAGAAAAGCCGGCACTCTTGACATTTCGTTTGAATGAACTTTTTGCTCTTGTTCTGACATTAATTATGGTTAGTCGTGATAGTTGTAATCGACTTTGGTTGATTTAAACCACCTCAATAGCACCCAAACAAATTCGAATCTCCTATTCTCTGAAAAAGTTAATCTTGCTTTTTGGAGACTGTTAACTTTAATCACCATGCATTTCATTATGAAATAAATTGATAACGCTAGCACTGAAGCGAATTTGCCTGCGCTATTTCGTTTCCCTGTATTTGTCGAAAGAAAAAGGTAAAACGGACGGTGGCAATATTTTCAGGCGAGATATTTTTGTTTAATTAAATCAAAATTGGCTATTCCATGAGGAGCAGTGGCGTGGCGTGAATTGCGATGTATCGATTGTTATGCTATTTAAACCTATGGAAAAGGATCGATAAACAGGGTGTTCGCAGCGAACACCTTAATAATCGATTCTTTAGCATAGGTTTAAATGGCATAACAATCGATACATCGCAATTCACGCCACGCCACTGATGAGGAGGACCCTTTTGTTCACAAAGTAATCTAGGGTGCTTTACGGAAATTCTCAATGAAACATCATAAAAAGGATAATTTTTGCGAATTTCGAGAAAAATTCGATAGTGTAACTTTGGAAATGGATCCTAGCAAGGGGTTACAATGATTTGCAGAATACAAAATATGGTAAAGGAAAATTTTTACGATTATGACACACCCCCAGGTGAGAGCCTTTAAAATTTACGCGATGCTTGAAGTAATCCTACAGCTGTGCACGCGCTTCTGGCTTTTATCGATTTTCTCGCAGGATTCAAAGTTTTAAAAAAATTTCCTCCGGGTCTTTCCACCAATTTTCTTCCACCTTTTCATAGATCCGGTCAAAATTATGAAGCAACAAAACCTCCTTGCATATCCACAACAATGAAAAAGAGCTTGGTCTGTTCTCCGCTTATCTAAAGATTAGAAGAGATGAGTAATGATGAGATAAAGATTAGAAGAGTAGAAGAGATGGATAGGGTGTAACGCATGATACAACTATTTCGACTTTCAAGTAAGTAAAATTGCATGTACACAAAATGAAGGAGAGTCTTTTTTTTGGCTGACTAGGGGACTTTAACGCAGTTACAGAAAAGTTGGATGGGGCGAGGCGCGTGATACAACTATTTCGACTTTCAAGTTGGTGAAATTGCATATCCACAAAATGAAGGAGAGTCTCTTTTTGGCTGACCAGGAGACTTTAACGCAGCTACAGAAAAGTTGGATGGGGCGAGGCGCGTTATACAAATACATCGACTTTCAATTTGGTGAAATTGCATATCCACATGTAAGAGAAAATGGTGCTCTAAATCACCCCAACTGTTCGGTTTGTTAAACCCAACAGTCAGTTCGTGTAACCAAACGTTTGGTTCGTATAACCGAACTTATGAGGTTAAAGGAACTGATAAAAGAAGTTCAGTTACACAAATAAAAAAAAATTATCTTTTTCTAAAGAGTGACCGCTCAACACACTGATTTTTTCGAAAACCTTTCTAAAACAAGGATGTTAATATTTTGTAAAAATGAATGCAAACGCATTGATTTTTACAAAACTATTGGAAAAGCTTGGGATTTTTGAGAAAATTATTCATGAAGTGCTGACTTCTTCTTCTTCTTTTTCTTATTTTTTTAGCTTAAAAGTTTAATTTTTGAAAAAATAACTTCAAAATCGTTAAATTCTTGAGAAATAGGCTGAGTAAACGTTACATTTTTAAACAATTAATACGCAACCGACGAGGGTGAAATTTAAAATATTAGATATCACAATGCTTGCCGCTAATACGAAGAGCTTCAAGGACCCTCAGAACACATTGTTGCTCTAGAACCGTTATACTCTCTAACTTATGAGTTGAAAATGAAAATTTGTGTGCGTTCAACGTATTCTGTGGAACATTTTGCTAATTCTACCAAGTATATTGCGGTTTTTAATTCCGTACCTTTTCTTTCAACTTTTTCTTATGCAGATTTAACTTGAGGAAATCTCTGGACTGCCTGTTCTGCGAGTAGTTGACAGACCGGAACACACTTGTTTTGACTGAAAAATTGAGAAGCATGGAAGAGAGCTGGAATCTTACCTGAAACAAACAGTAAATAAAGAAAATATAGTAGAAATTATGTCAGAGAAAAAAAATAATTGAAACAAAAGACAAAGGACGATTATAGGGAGGTACATATAATAAATTAATAAATTAAACAAAAAGCGCTTGATAGAAATTTGAACAGTGCATGGAGAACTTAAACAGAAGTAATTTCTCATGGCAGTTCCGATTTGTCAAAACCTAACTAGGTTTATCTCAATATGAACATGTTATCCAAATAATGGAAGACACAGTAAAAATGGCCTAATTAATTGAAGTAACCGTAAGCACTGACTGATAAATATACCGAGCGGGTCTCTCCATTTCGTCACCTTCCGGGAATAAGCGGGAATTTCAAGCGCCATGCGACGTTTCAAAATTTCGGCCGCCACTTTATTTTTTTACAAGGAAATTGTTGGTTGAATATGTTTGAAAATTTCACAGAATTTTATGAGCAGCACAAAGAAAATTCAGTGAAATTTCCGAACAGCATCGTTGAACAATTTTTCTATAAAAAAATAAAGTGGCGGCGGAAATTTTGAAACTTCGCATGGCGCTTGTGATACTTTGGCCAACAAGTGACGATTTCAGTGATAAGGATAATTTATACAGGGTGTTCGAGAAGTCCCCTCCCCCCCCCCCTCTAACTTTTGACCTAATTGAGGTAGAGATTTGAAACTTGGAGGGTGTTCCTAGATCAAAGGGAGCTACTTTTTGACCCCCCAAAAATTTTGGGGGGCCCCATTTTGGGGGGGTTACGGACCCTAACTTTTAATTTTCAAATGGGAAGACCCCCTTTGTGATACCTCGTTCGAAAGAGCATAAAAAAAGAAAATTTTTCGCGCAAATTCGAAGTCATTATCTCAAACCGTTTCAAGATGGCGGCCGGTCAAAGTTCCAAATGGCCGAAAATTGGCACCTCTGCTATTTGCACATGGATTTGCTTGAAACTCGGTATCTGGGGGTATTTTGGCACGAGAAAAACGAATTTAACGTTAGATTTTCAAAAAAACCCTAATTTTTCAAAATGGCGACCGGTTTAGGCTCAAAAAGGCCGAAAATTTGACAAACTCGATTTTTTTGCCAATGGATTCACCTGAAATTCGGTATCTAGGGGTATTTTGACCCGAGAATAACGAATTCAACGTTAGATTTTTAAACAAACCCTAATTTTTCAAAATGGCCGCCGATTAAAGTTCAAAATGGTCAACAATTGGCAACCTCGACTTTTTGCCGATATATTCGCCTGAAACTCGGTGAAATAACGTCGAATTCGTTTGTCTCCCACCCAGATACCCTCAAACACCGAGTTTGAAGCGAATCTATCGGCAAAAAGTCGAGGTTGCCAATTGTTGACCATTTTGAACTTTAATCGGCGGCCATTTTGAAAAATTAGGGTTTGTTTAAAAATATAACGTTGAATTCGTTATTCTCGGGTCAAAGTACCCCTAGATACCGAATTTCAGGTGAATCCATTGGCAAAAAAATCGAGTTTGTCAAATTTTCGGCCTTTTTGAGCCTAAACCGGTCGCCATTTTGAAAAATTAGGGTTTTTTTGAAAAGCTAACGTTAAATTCGTTTTTCTCGTGCCAAAATACCCTCAGATACCGAGTTTCAAGCAAATCCATGTGCAAATAGCAGAGGTGCCAATTTTCGGCCATTTGGAACTTTGACCGGCCGCCATCTTGAAACGGTTTGAGATAATGACTTCGAATTTGCGCGAAAAATTTTCTTTTTTTATGCTCTTTCGAACGAGGTATCACAAAGGGGGTCTTCCTATTTGAAAATTAAAAGTTAGGGTCCGTAACCCCCCCAAAATGGGGCCCCCCAAAATTTTTGGGGGGTCAAAAAGTAGCTCCCTTTGATCTAGGAACACCCTCCAAGTTTCAAATCTCTACCTCAATTCGGTCAAAAGTTAGAGGGGGGGGGAGGGGACTTTTCGAACACCCTGTACAGAAGGAGATTCAATTATTATATGGGTAAACAAGGCTAAAAATTATTGAAACACTAAAAGGCAGGACGTTTCGAGCTGCTCCCAGCTCATTTTCAGCTGCAAAAACACATAAAAACAGGTAAAAAATTGAGTGGCGAACTGACCCCAGGCGTTATCACGTAACCACTGGAATTCAGTACCGAACATCCGAGGCAGACATAATAAGATAATTTATATCAACTCGAGATTCCTTTTTTTTCGAGCTGAAACACTGCCTGGTGCAGTTTAACGTTGTAATTATTATCGAATAAACCATTGTTGACACTCAAAAAAGGAGGAAAAAAATGCCCTGTCTGATGGTCTGTTATAGCCCACTTATAACCTGAAAGCCCCATTGGTTGAAACCCCTCAAAGCACTATCTTTAAGACAGTGCTCACCACACAGGGCTTTATTATTGAAGAGACTCCCATTTTTCATCGCTAAATGTCCCACGAAAAACGTTCGAAGCAGTGAAGTCCCGTCACCCGACTGCAGGACATGACTGGAAGTAATTTTGTGATTGCGGTTTGCCTCTGCTATTGACCTTTGTCAATTATTTACACCGTGTCAGTTTCATTGTTGTCCGTCGTTTCACCCATTGTGAGTTCTTCCTTTTGTGAGGTTGTTGACTTGACGATCGCTCCAAAGGAAACTGCTCGGAGTGATACGTTCAATCGACTGGGTCCTGCAAATACTGGAGGGGACACCGTCAATTTTCAGCGATTTCACGAAAGATAAGATTCATTCCAGCCGATTTTTCATATCATGACGTGCGGACCCTTCGTAGATAAACATTACTGATGCAGAGAGGATAAAGAACCCACAAGAGGAGAATATGGACTAGATCGAAAAAGCAACGTGAATCGATCGACATGATTCAATCCACACCAATTCGATCGATTCACGGCTCAACTATCGGTCGATTTAAGAGTTTGTCGATCGATTCGCGGCTTTGTCCGTCGATTCACGGACTTTTTCGATCGATTTACGGGTTTTTTTTCTCATGAATTTGTCGATTGATTCACGGGTTTTTCGATCGTATCACGTTTTTATTTTCCGATTGATTCTTGTCGATCGAAAAAAAACGATCGAATCGGTGCAGATCGATTCGCGATTTTATATTTCGAACTCTCCAAGTCGATCGACTCCATACCCTCCCCCTAAATTGGTATAAAAAAGAATGATAGTTGAACTACAACTTAAACTAGTTGATTCTGCACCATTTAACGCAAATATAACGGAACGTTCCGACAGTTGACTCTCAAAGGCCATGAATTGAGAAACAAAGAAGTATTGCAAAAAAGAGGGTTTTTTGGGGAAGGGGGGAGTTTGCCGACGCTGTTGCCACAGCAATAGAAATTATTCATTTTAAATGCTAAATAGATCGTGAATAATGCATAATATCTTGGTTTCTTGAACGTCTATAAAAACATAACTCCATTCCAAGGAAGCGAAAACTGACACGCACACTTCAATTTTAAAAGAGAATAACACTTGACAATTTTTGTCCAAACTGTGCATAAATATTGCCAGGATTCATAGAAGCAATAGAAAAAATAGAGATAAAAAGAGGCAGTGACGATTCATGAGAGTTGGCGATACTGTTTCTCCTCAATTTAAATGTACGTAAAACAATCGATTCTTAGTGATGCAGCATGCCTTGCCTAAAATCGATATTAATAATGGATTTAAATGGAGAAAAAACAGTGTTGCCAGTTCGCAAAATCGCAAGTGAGGAGAGGGTTCCGACACAAGGTCTCGTTTCGCAACACACGGTTTAAATGCAACTATCTATATGATTCATACAGTGGTGGAACGAGCTATTTGACCTCTCAAATGAATCGGACAAGCGATAAGTATTCCGTTTCATTTGGGCCGGAATCGGGGAGGCGTCCTACGCATCAACATTGCCAGGTTTGCCTCAAAATGTGGATATTTTACATAGGGTTAAAAGGAGAAATTGCTGATTTATCAGCACAATCTGACGATAATGTCGCGCACTAACTTTCAGTTTGTTTATCTATCCGTGTAAACCACAACCAGCGCTGAGGGAAGGAGGAATATGAGGGTGAGAAGAAGGGATGGTGGAATGGGCGAAACCAATGCACCACCAAATTCACCAATAGCCATTAAGTACCAGATAAACATATTTAATTAACATTAAACCAACACATGGATGAAGTCAACCCGTTATTGGATTGAAACTCGGCCAGAATTGAAAATCGCAGAATGCGATTGCTCCTAGGTATATGAGTGAATTTAAATGAGGCAATGAACACAGCGTTTTGATGGATGCGAACGCTGATAAAAAAAGGGACCTTGAGGTCATATTCATAATATTTCTTTAAATAGCTCCTTTCCTTAAGAATGCCGAATGAAGGATACACGGTATGGGCCTGTTGTAAATTTCAGCAAGAGGAGAGAGATGAGTTGTTTCGTATAGAGAATGGCTAAAAAATCACGATGAGCGCATCGGGAAAATTTAAAATATACAATCTGCCGATGCGATTTTTAGCTTACCGCTTCAAAAACGATACCAAAGCACAGGTGAACATTTCGCAAGAGGAGTCGTTCCACCCCACCCTTGCGCACTAGGATGCTACGCATTAATTGAACCTTCAATTTTTAATTTTCGGTAGTTAAAAAGTGTCAAGTATCTATGGTGGCAATCAAAGTAATAAATAAATATATAAAAAAGAAAGAAATTTATAATTTAGAAAGATTTAAATTCATTCAAAAAGAAAAAAAATTAATAGAGATTTAATAAAGAAAATTTTTCGACAAGGCCATCACCAATTCGCCAAAACACACGTATACGAGACGGGATTTTATCAATCGGCGTGTTTATATTTATACATTTGCCTTGCCTTGATAAAGACCATAATGCTTCGACACGATTCGTACAAAAGCGTGATGTCAAGCAATGTTGACCGTGCTTATTCCCCGATTTTCCCTACAGTATTTCATTCCCTGATAAATTCCGGATTTTCCCGGTTTTTCTCCGTCTTAACACTATGTTTTTAATCCTCTTATAAAAATTACCAATTCGCTAAAAACTGTCTTAGCTTTACCACATTATTACAATGCAGTCGCAACTGCAAAAAGGTCAAAGGAAAACCGACAAGGCCAGCGTGGAAACTACCAGCAACCACAGTTTATATCTTCTGTCGCATTGGTAAGGCGCAGTGATACAACTATTCGTACTCTCCGGAACGCGTGAGGTATCACGCCGCATTTGAAGGCGTTTTAGAAACTGCCAGGTTTCGATATCGGGATTTTCGTGACGCATTCAGTTCGGAGCGCAAAATCAATGGAATGACTAATCGTGCGAGTTAATGCAACAGCTCTGTGCACATCTCCTTGTTTTAAAAGTTCGTTTGCAGCCATATTTCGAGTTGAGAATGAGCGTGTAATTGGCGCGAAACTTCCTGGATGTGTTTACGTTCTTTTTCAGGTTTTTGTACACCCTTTTCACTGATTTTCTTGTATTTTGTTGTTGATTTGAGTTCTTTCTATCTCGTTTGAACTCCTAAAACTGGTCAATTTTCAATCGTGGTGTTATAATCGTTGACCGTGTTCATTCACAGATTTTGTCCTGATTTTGGAAAACGTATTTATCTTTCCTTTTTTTTTTTAGGAAAATCAGGGAATGAACACGGTCAACGATTATAACACCATGATTGAAAATTAACAATTTTGGGAATTAAAACTAGATGGAAAGAACTCGGATCAACATCAAAATACAAGAAAATCAGTGAAAAGAGTGTACAAAAACCTGAAATAGAACGTAAACACATTCAGGAAGTTTCGCACCAATTAAACGCTCATTCTGAACTCGGAATACAGCTGCAAACAAACTTTTAAAACAAGGAAACGTACACAGAACTATTGCATTAACTCGTAAGATCAGTCATTCCATTGATCTTGTGCTCCGAACTTAATGCGACACGACAATCCCGATATCGAAACTTGGCAGTTTTAAAAACGCCTTCAAATGCGGCGTGATACCTCACGCGTTCAGGAGAGTACGAATAGTTGTATCATTGCGCCGTACCAATGCGACAGAAGATATAAACTGAGGCTGCTGGTAGTTTCCACGCTGGCCTTGTCGGTTTTCCTTCACTTCTTTGTCAAAAGATCAGTGACATGTTTTCGTGATCAGAAGATGAGTTAGAAATTCCTTGACTTTTTCCACAAATTCCCTGACTTGTCCCAATTTTTCCCCGTCGTTGCAAATTCCCTGACGATCCCTGTTTTTTTTTTCAATATTCCAGACCGCGGGGAATCCTGATCCTCGGAGGACCGTTAATTGGACGTATTTCTGCCAAATGGAACTATGGGCATTATGACGTGAGCCCTGTTATGTATACATTCTTATGGTTCTCGGGGCTCATATCTCAATGCACATAGTTCCGTTTGGCAGAAATACGTCCGATTTCAGGAGAGCTGTCTGATAAATGTAGGGAAAAAATTTTTCAATTTTTCCGGATAAGGAATTTTTTACCAAAATGAAATTGGCAACGTCTACGGGTTCATACGGTGTTTCTCCTCGGCACAGCAGCATGCGATCTTGAAAAAACTCGTCTCTTTCCCGGGGCTTTTCCGAGGCTGTCTTACGCAATAAGTGCACTCGCAGGCGGCACCCACACGATGAGGCTGAGAACAAGAAGAGACAAGCGATCGGGGACCGACACTTCGGATATACTGCCGTGCTAAGGAAACACGCCGTATGAACATTTCAGTGTTGCCAAACGTCTCCTGATAAAACACTTATTTTTGAAGATAGTTATGTAAATTAAGATGTTGCATGTGTGAGGAATGTGTGATTTAACTGTTGATTCTTATCTAAAAGTTCGCGAGAAACACAATGGTGCCGTTGGTTTTCTCTGAAATCAACTCGGAAGCTCAAAAAAAGCTCTCAAGTTGAGGCCAAAATGGAGGGGATATCCCACCCCACCCTGAGAGTCCACCTCTACATCAAGACAAATTCTCCATGCAAAGATAGGGAGCAAATACATCAGCAGGGCTGCCACTTCATTTGGGGACTCTAAAACTGAAAACATGGCATCACTACTGATGTATTTCCTCCCTATCTTTGCATGGAGAGTTTGTTTTGATGTAGAGGTGGACTCTCAGGGTAGGGTGGGAAATTCCCTCCATTTTGGCCTCACTTTGAGAGCTTTTTTTGAGCTTGGGAGATGATTTCAGAGAAAACCAGTGGCACCATCGTGTTTCTCGCGAACTTTTACATAAGAATCAACAGTGAAATCGCAAATCCCTCACACATGCAACATCTCCATTTGGACGTACTCAGGGCGTCTACCGGTATTCGGTCATTAAAATTCCTTGGATTTTCAGTGCCCTTTCCTTGCTTTTTCTTTACTTTCCCCAAAATTCCTCTTTTTGACAATTCAAAAAAAGCCTTGCTTTTTCCTCGCCTATTTTTTACTATTTCCTTAGGTCACATGCATTTTTAACTGTGACGGATAAGAAAAGTGGAGTGACATCTACCTCTCCTTTTCAGATCGTTTCTATTAAAAAACGAAACAAAAGTGTCCTAAAAATGTGCGAAATTGTTTTCACAGCCGGGTTTAACTTTTCCAAAAGGAACAAATAGCTTAAGAGCATTCCAATGTCGCTAAAATTGTGCAACTTTTTTTACCTCGCAAATATGAACTTTGAACTATGTAAACAAGTTTCATCTTTATTCCGAATAACTTATAGATTCTAGACGAAAATTAACTTGATAAATTTAATTTTTGGCATGATCTCAGAAATTCCATTGCGAATGTAAGTTGCACGATCCGAGCAAAATTTTACCGTGCTAAGGACGAACGCCGTATTCGAGAGTTGCCAAATCTCTATGTATAAAACATGCATTTTTGAGGAGAGTTATCACTATCCTCTCCTGAAATTTTCGGATAATTTGGATTAATTTACAAAGAAATTTCTCTGCAAAATCGAATGAAAAATTTTCACGAGTTTTACTAAAAATATGTCTTTAATCAAAGTGAATGTGGCAACAGTTGAAGGTTCATACGGCGTTTTTCCTTAGTACGGCAGAATTGGAATACTCTTGGTTTCTTTTTGCATAATACAATCCAACTCCCCCTATAAATTCGAAACTTATCAAAGGCTATCCGGCAACGTCTGAAGGCTGATACTAGTAGGAAAAGGTCCCGCGAAGGGAGGGGGTGGATCGGGTGAGTGCAATGAGGGAGAAGCGGGAAGCTCGTTGAAGTCAATTCTCGGGATTTTTATTCGTCGTGGCCCGCGTTCGCGTCTCGGCGCGGCCGACGCGTGTTTTATCACTCTCCGTAATCGCTTCCCGGGCTCTTAAAATTATCATCGAATCAATTTTGATACGCTCCTGCCACGCCGCACCATGGTCCGCCACTGAGATTCTCCTGGTCTGAACTACCTATAAATCGTATTCGATACACCAAATGGGTGAGATTGTTTCGACATCGATTGGTTCAAAACATAAACAAACGCTGGAAAAAAACCACATTGGATCTAAAGTCCAGACTCTTAAAAACATCGACAAGAAAAAGTACTCTTGATTCAATCAGAATCTAGCTTAGATCAAGAACCAAGTCTCTGAATTTAAGCGGATTTCGTTTTGATTCGAGCAAAAATCCGATTGATATCACGAGTATTTTTCCTTGTTAATGTTTTCAAGAGTCTGGACTCTAGATCCAATGTGTTTATTTTTCCAGTGTAGCCTCAGAAGTCAATTCAGTAATCTGAGAGAAAGGGTCTTTTGTAGCAGATTTTTTATTCTTTTGAATACCAAATGCCAATGCAAAGTAAAATTGTTAGGAATTTTCTCATTTTCACCTTTTCCAACTTAAATCCTAAAAGTTTTGTTTGAGGTAATGTCCTAGTAGTTTGAAACAAACGACACATCGAAGCATTGTCGAATACGGTCTATACATCCGTGCCAAGGAAGAACGCCGTATGAGCCTTCAGACGTTGCCAAATTTCTTTCGACAAGTCACGGATTATCAGGAGACTTTGTAAATATTTTTTTCTCGATTTTTTAGAGAATTTAAGTCACAATTTGATCGAATATACCTGAAGATTTCAATGAATAATATTCATAACTACCTTCAAAAATACGCAATTAATCGCGAAAGTCTTCGCAAGATTTGAACATTTATACGGCGTTTTTCCTTAGCACGGCAGTGTAGGGCTTGTAGGAGAGAAACTGATCCAGTAGCATTTAGTGTGGATTTAATTCCAGTAGATTGCGCTATTTCCATGAGCGGGAAAATTTAAACAATCGAGGGACTTGGACAACAAGGCACATAAACGCAGTTTTGAAAAAAATGAGATATTAACGATTTCGAGTAAAACTATTTTTAATGCATATTCTGTGAAAAATTCGCTCCCAAATTCCAATTTTTAAGCATCAAAAAGTTAGTTCGACTTTTTTTTCGCCAAAAGGATCCCTGTAATTTCGAAACTTCAGACAAATATTTTTCGAAACAACAAAAACTGCACGTATGCGCCTTGTCCTCCAAGCCTCTCAATTTATGCATCGAAACACACTTCTATGTCACGAGTTACTTATAAAGTAACTCCCGGTGTACAAATAGATCTCTACCCACGTTTTGATGAGATGATATCGTCACCTTCCGGCCAAAGAATCAGAAGCTTTTAAAAATTTCTGCCGCCATTTTATTTTTAACGAATCGGTCCGAAAATTTCACTGAATTTTATCGGCAGCACAAAGAAAATTCAGTAAAATTTTTAGACAGATTCAACCAACAATTTCTTTATGCAAAAATAAAATGGCGGCAGAAGTTTTGAAACGTCGCATGGAGCTTGTGGTACTTTGGCAAGAGAGTGACGATGTACATCATATTGTAATTTACACCTTCTCTGTTGGTCCGTTGCGTAGTTTCAGCAAAATAACTCACGACCCGATTCTGAGCCACGGTGCGCCGGAATATCCTTGAGATTTTCCTTTCGGTCCCTGTCATGTTTTGTGCTCCGCGAGTGGGTGTAATGACTGCTGACAACCACTTTCAAAATCGAATTTGCCATCGAAAGACTCGTCTTTGAAAACGACTGCTGAGATTTTAAATTGCTTGAGAGGGGGCATTGCAGCGTCGTCTTCGAAGAAATCTTGTTGCATATGAGCACGCACTGTTAGAATAGTTCCTTTTAGCATAAATACGTCCATTTAATTTTTCTTGACGCGTGAATTCAGACCTCCCGCTCATGAAAACACAATGGTCTGGGTACTTACGTCAGACCGCAAACTGAACGGTACCATGGCAGTCTCTGCGATACGAAAATATGGCAATCTCAACATTAACACTTTGTCTCGTCAGTAGCAAATTGTTAACACGTTGATCAATATAGGGTGGTGAAGGAACAATGCTTGACTGAGAAGCCTGCCAAAACCGTTGTAGTGCGCAATTTGACTCACGAAGAGCACTGGAAAAAAAACACATTGGATCTAGAGTCCAGACTCTTAAAAAAATCGACAAGAAAAAATACTCTTGATTGAATCAAGAGTATTTTTTCTTGTCGATTTTTTTAAGAGTCTGGACTCTAGATCCAATTTGTTTTTTTCCAGTGAGTATTGGGTTTCTTGTGACCCGTTAATTCAAATTCCCCGTGAGCAGTGTAAAATTAAAACGTTAATATCTTAGTTAGAAGTTGATTTCAGTCATTTTTGATGCAAGAATCGTGTTTTACTTGAAGTTCTGGTTAAGAAACATTTATCCGAATGCTTAACTTTGTACCGTCTTTAGTGGTCCGTTGGAAGGAGCGCCTTCTTATTTTCGGCATGGATCATAACAACATGACCTATATTATATCTTATATAATATCTTATCAATCTTATCTATATCTTATTATATAATATCTTAGTTAGAAGTTGATTTCAGTCATCTTTGATGCAAGAATCGTATTTTACGTGAAATTCTGGTTAAGAAACAAGTTTCCGTATGCTTAAGTTCGTACCGTATTTTGTAGTCCATTGTAAGGAGCGCCTTCTTATTTTCGGCATGGATCATAGCAACTTGACCTATATTAAATTTTGTCAGAATCGAATGCAAATTAATATGGGACCTTGTTCTGCTTATAGCTGCTCTCAATGCCTGGAGTGTGGGTGTGAGAGCTTCCAGATTCGCGAAATTCCCTAAACGAGAACAAACACGGTTTAAACCACAAGATCCCTTGAATATTCAACAGGTTGATCCGATGAAATTCCGCTTATTCGCGCCGCCGTATAGTCAAGTCGAAAACAATGACGAGTGCTGCCACTTCTTATAAAGAAAATCTCGTATTTTATCCAGTCAATCGGGCTAACTAGGATACCGCTTTTTTTTAAGTCTGCGAAGGCAATTGATGATTCGAGTTTCGATATTTGATTTCGAAAGCAAGTCATTTACACCCTCCAGTTCCATTCCTCCAAGTCCTTTTCTCCGTCCCTATCAGAAATACCTCAGTCTACGCTACGCATTGCAGTATCGCGACAAGACTGAGTGCCTTTCTGATACGTAGGTACTATAGAGGCGGGATTTGTTCCCCACACAGTGACAAACTTCAATCATCTATGTTGCTTAAGCACTTCGGATCCACTCGTTGCAATTTTTTGCTGTAGAGTCCCTGCAGTAAAGTGGTATAAACGTGATTTAAACGCGAGCGACAGTTTACGGTGGATTAGTTGCACTGGTCACAAAATTGTGTTTTAATGCTTGATTCTAGTAGATTATAGCTAAAAATAAGAAGATCTGTCAAAACCGCAACTTTCTACGTTCAATATTAACCGAGATATCGCCCTTTGAATAGTCGGGCTTCTTACGTTATCCACCGCGGTAGTGACACCATCGGTTTCTTCCACCTTGTTTTCATCAGTCAGGGAATATCTCTCCTGAGAAACTAGTTAGTGCTTAGGAACGGATACATTATTTTCTCTCCTGTGCATTGAGTAGTTGTGTTCGAGGGAAATGTTTTCTTTCTCAAGCAACTAGTTAGTGCTTACACGGAAAAAACGAGCTTAGGGTTGGGACCTACATGTTAGTGCTGGACACTAACGAGGGTTAGGTCAAATGGAGCCACCAAGTCAGAGTAGTGCTGGGCACTAAACAGCTCGAGGCTGGGTCACTAAGGAAGAAGTAGTGTCAAGCCCTAAAGTGACATTGGAGCGAGCGTAAAATATGAAACGCCCCCGCCTAGGATCGAACTCGGATTGCGCCGGTGGAAGACCAGCGCGTTACCACCAGGCTATGGTGACTCCGACGTCTCATGGGTGAATTTACACCTGTTAAGCGCAACTACGTCTCGCGGCATCTGATTAGCACTACTCATGTTCAGTGCCCACCTGTACTGCCTTCCGGCGTTGAGCTGTACAGCGCTTAGACGCCAGCCCTCAACTACTCCCCACTAAACGGCCAGTAGTGCTCAACACTAGTCTTGTTTTTTCCGTGTAAGAGAGGAATAATCTGTTCCTAAGCACGAACTAGTTGCTCAGGAGAGAAAAAATGTCTCTCCTTTGCACCGACTATAGTTGCTCAGGAGAGAAATTCTCTGACTGATGAAAGCAAGGTGGAAGCAACGAAGGGTGTCATTACCACTGTGTATGGCTTCAAAAACCCGACATTTCAAAGGGCGATATATCAGTTAATATTGAACTTAGAAAGTTGTGTTATGGACACATTTCAATATTTTTAGCTAATCTATTAGAATCAAGCATCAAAACATAATTCAGTGTTCAGCGCAACTGACCCATTGAAACAGTCTACGCAGAGGAAAAACGCAACACAAAAGCTGGTTAATACGGGAGGTAAAACACAAAATAAACCGAGTCTTCGGTAGACTCTAGGGTTTCTGTCCATTATTTTCTGCGCTAAATTCACCGCAAACTTTACTAAAATCAACACAAAATTAGGGTTGGTTTGTGTTTCACTTCCTATATTCAACAAAAATAGCACAAGGACACAAATATTTTTATCAGAGTGTAACTCTAGTACCCAGAGGGCCCACATTTCGTTGTGTGATTTTCCAACCACGAATAATGAAAATATCAAATCACAAAATTCCTTCAAAAGTCGAGATACCTCACGCACATCCGCGGAGTTAAAATATTTGTATCACCCGAATAATTGAAATATCTTACAAAAAGTAGCAAGGTAGTAGACATTTGTTGATCGGCAGCCACACTCGTCTTTTTATAGAATTATGCAGGATGAATGTTGCGTAATAGTAGCTGTTGCAAAGTAGTTTTATACCGTAAGTTTATTTTTAAATGATTGCTGATTGATTGTATGATTGCAATGATTTGCTAAAGATCTTATTTGAACGCATTTTTGCTGAAAAGAACTACAATGCACGCAAACTCTAAGCCTGATGGCATAAATATGTCCAATGTCCATTGTCCATTTATCAATCTTTCAACCCCGGAGAAGCTTTGCAAACTTTGAGGACATAAAAAGGAGGGTCAAATAACCTTCCAAAAGTTTAAACGGAGCCAAATCTTTCAACTTTTTGTTGCTGCATCCGAAAATGGCTTTGAATGTTTTCGATCAACAGTCGTAGATATTGCGTAAATAGGAGGTTCCGAAAGATGAACTTTCGAAGTCCTTTGAACACACGTGCTTTGGACGATAAACTCTTAAAAAAGGTCAATCATGAAGAAAACATATTCATTTTCAGATTCAGCGGCAAAAAGTAGATTAGCCAAAATTGAATAATTTTTAAAAAAGATTTTTCGCCCTTCTTTGTAGACGCAAAAAAAAAATTGACAAGATGTACATTGCACACATGCGATATAAGTGCTATCCAACCGAAGAGAAATCAAATTTAACTGACGTTTCTGCTTGAGATAATTAAATTGCAAGGTAGGACAAAGAAAAAGGTCCATCCATTTAACAGACACGAAAGACTATGCTTTGGCAACCTACAGAGAGGCCCTGTCCTCCGGTTTACGAAAGTGAAAAGCCGTTTGAACCGAAATAATCAGAAACACACCAAGTCACATTTTGGAAAAAATGAGCTTAAGGCAGTTACAAATTCAAACAATCGTACATATTCTCCCTTCAAAACTTTAAAGGCGAGAAAAAATATTTTGTTCTTGAAAATATTCCTCAAACATCATCTCTACCATTTACTCTAACGGAAAACCAAAAATTCCAACCCCTTTCCCTCGGTTCAATTTCAAGCGACTTGGGTCGTTTCTGCTGGAGTCGATCCCTCCAATTGGACGTATTTCTACCAAACAGACCTATGTGCATTGAGACACGAGCCCTGAGACCCATAAGCATATGTGCATAACAGGGCTCACGTCATAATGCACATAGTTCCGTTTGATAGAAATACGTCCAATTGAGTCATCACCCAGCTCACGTCCACGGCGCACTGCAAATCCGATCTTTGACAGAATTTGCATCCCCCTCCTCCGCTGCGATCAAACTAAATTAAATTACGTTAGTTTATATGCGCGATCACACAGAAAGGATGCATCCGGCAGGGGGCGGAGTATTATGTGAACGTATTTCTGTCAAACGGAACTATGTGCATTAAGAAATGAGCCCTGAGACCCATAAGAATACATGCAAAACAGGGCTCACGTCATAATGCACATAGTTCCGTTTGACAGAAATACGTCCGTGTGGAGCAAGAGCTTTGCGATTAATCGATTCATCAGCCGTTCAAACATGTCGTCGCTCTTCTGACGTAATGGCGTAGCTTTATTTCCACACGAGTCCCGGATAGAATAGTATTAGGCATAGAACAGGGCTCACGTGAAAATTAAGATATGTGCTTACGTCAAAGTAGCGAAGATATGGGTAATTATCGATTGTGAAGGCATACCGTAACAATCGATTCTTTATCATAGCTTTAAGTGAGATAATATCGATACTCGATTATTCAGGCCTAGCAACCCCGCTTTGTTGAGGAATGCCGTATGAGCCTTCAGGCGTTGCCATATTTTCTTCGATAAAAGACGAATTTACTGGAAAAATTGTGAATATTAATCTTCAAAATTTTCAGTCGATTTTTTTCGCAATTCAATCTAAAATATCTGAAAGTTTCGAAGAAAAATATGCATTACTTTCCTAAAAAATACGTGTTTTACTCGAGGAAATTTGGCAACTTCCGAATGTTCATACGTCGTTTTCCCTTACGGGAGAACTGGAGCCCGGCTCGTGAGGTCGGTTTCGAGGAAATCATTTCCCGTTGTTCTTAAATCAGATTAGCCGTACGCTTTCAGAGCTTCGAACCCTAGTTAAAGCTCCGGTCGTAACTCCCGTTGTATTTTCGTCGCTCCTGTGACACAAAGACGTATCTCAGTTTTCAGATGAGCCCTATTCTCCATATGACGCTATACTTCCCGGGGCTCATGTTTAAAAAAAGATACCGACGGTGAAAGTCGGCAATCACATAACTCGTTTGCGGTGTCTGAAAATCTCCGCCTCTACGTCATTTTTTTAAAGGAGAACAAATTGATATTATTTCTCGAAGTTTTTGCAGAATGTTCTTCGCATTGAGAAGAAAAATCATGACAGTTTTAAAGAATTGCCGTTGAGTAGTTTTCCATTTAAAAAATAAAGTATGACAGGAAGTCTGCGACGTCGCAAACCGAGTTATGTGATTGCCGACTTTCACCGTCGATACGTCTTATCGTTAGAGGAGCGACATTTTGCGAGACGGTGCTCGCATATGGGACAATTTCCATTGTTGGGATGTTACGTCCGTATCGACGAATTTTGAACAAAAGGAACTATCACTATATTGTAAACTGGGCCCCAAGAGCCATACGAATACATGCATGAACAAGCCTACGTTACAAAAGAGTTAGTTCCCTTTGTTCAAAATATATGTATATCGTCGCACTTCCACATTCTATTGTAAGATCGTAACTCAATTTTAACGTGAACTGAAATCACGAAATTATATAGATGAGAGCTCGATTTAATAAGCAATCACGCCTTTTAATCGGAAGAACGGAGATATGTCAGAGAATGGAGCAGAAGGTAAGTTGATCGGAGCCTTTTAAAAAGTGATTGAAAAAGTATTAAGACCTTTAGCCCCCGCTTCCGAACGTGTGATCTGTTCCTACCTTTTTTCGAAATTTCCTTTTTTCCCAGTGCCTCTCCGGAAAATTTTCTATGTGTAGCTTTCTACCAATTTGGGATACTTACTTAAAAAAGGAACTTGAGATCTAAAAATCGCGAGGCGTAATCATCGACAATTTATATTTTCCCATTTGAAGCTATGGTAGAGAATCGAGTATAATGTTGTTCGTTACAAACGCCCTGCTTTTAATCGATCTTTTTTGATATGTTTGAATGGCGAATTAATCGATTTATCTCAAAGCTCGCCACGCTACTGCAGAAAATGTTATACATCGATTCGACCTTTTTAACGTTCAGCGCTGGTTCGAGTGGCGACAAGTTCAATTCTCTTCGATGTTGTAACTTCGTTTCGAGCAAGAATCTAACAAAGTCTGAGGGCAAACTGGGTGGAAAGCAAAGAAAGAGGAGTTGAAATCAAGTCATAATTGCCGTCTTTGCGGTCGCTCCATCAAGAACTGTTACTTGAAATCGATTCCATTTATCGCCTGCATCGTTGCCAATTCTAAAAAATATTCGAATTAATTTATAGACAGGCTTACGCTGCTATATTTCTGCCGTGCTAAGGAAAAACGCCGTATGAACTTTCAGGCGTTGCCAAATTTCCGTTTATAAAACACGAATATCCTGGTAAATTTATGAATATTTTCCTTCTAATTTTTTAGATAATTTTGTTCGCAACTTCACCTGAGGTTCATGAAAATTACATGGAATAATATTCATAACTTTCCTCAAAAGTAAACATTTTATCGAAGGAAATTTGGCAACTCTCGAATATTCATACGGCGTTTTTCCTTAGCACGGCAGTATATTTGACCCTAAAACCTCAACGGCAGTGTCTGGACTAAATGAACCGCGTTAAGCAAAAAGGAACCAAGCCACATCAGATATTACCGATTTGTATAATTTCATTTTTTACAAGAAAACGGTTGTGCAGATTTTTGTACGAATTTCAGTGAATTCTCTACCTAGTGCGAGAAAAATTCCTCAAAATTTTCATAGGAATCCGCACAAACGTTCTCTTTTAAGAAAATGAATTTGGTTAAGCTGATGTGGCTTGGTTCCTTTCTGCTAAACGCGGTTCGAATGCAATACGGAACTAATATTTTGACTATATTTTGCATTTAGGAACTACAATTTCTGGCTCACTTTAGAAACAATATACGTGATATTAGATAGGTGTAGTATGATCCATGAATAGTTCCTCGTTGCAAACTGCAATCCATTACTGCCGTGCAACGCAAAAACGCCGTAAACGCTATTTTAAATTTTCTGGAAACAATGTATCATAGGAGAAAAACTTCTCTACCGTGGGACTATGTTTTTACAGTATTTTTTTATAAATACTATCAAGAACTTAACCTGAAAATTTGAGGTGCATGGGTAAACGATTTTCATTTTACACAGTGTTAAATTCCAAAAAACGCGGGAAAATCTTGATGGATTTACGGCGTTCTTGTTCTGCAAGGCAGATTATTGGCTCAATTTTGAGACGGCGCGTAAGTTTTCGGAGTTCATTACTAATAAGAAAACAGAACTTTCCGACCAATTCCTATCGACGATCAAAAAGCAAAACCACATAATTCCATTGCGGTGTTTACAATTTTCCGCTCTTATTTTTTTTTTTTTTTTTTTTTTTAGAAGAAGTAAAATACAACGGGCGTGCCGTTGGCTGTGATCAAATATGATCGAGGCCGAAACCCAGCAACGATGAGCGAGATTTCGTTGCATTCGGATGAAATGTCAGGTTAATTATTCGACGTCGTAATCTCGCTCCGACTGCGATGCAGCTCTTACAATTTCTTCAGGACAATGCTCATCGACTTCGACGGGCTGAAAAATGTTGCCACCAGGCGAGGTAGGAATTTAATCATTCCGATCTATGCTTTCTTGTCAAAATTTCACGTGAAACACAATTCGCGCACTGATAATTACTGATATCGAAGAAGGAAATTGCGAATTTTCGGTTAAGATCACAAAACAGGGCCACGAAGATAGGATAAAGAGGGGGCGCCTTCAACCTACTATGTAATGCGCGCAACGATAATTACTGAAAGTGAAGACTAAAATTGCGATCTTTCAGTTCAGAATAAGATCCTTTAACGGGACCACTAAGATTAGGTAAAGAGGAGCGCCTTCAACACTCCGTGTAATCTCAATGCAAAATTGTGATACCACTATTCGTGCGTCACGACAGTCATTTTGCATAGCCGGCTAATTGAAGGCGAATCTTCGCTTTCCAATGAACTACTAGACAAGTTACATATTTAGGCAATCTGATACATGTTTTTTCACGAAAATCTCAATTAGAACACGATCCGTGTATCGAAAAGTGCGGAAATTAATTTC
Source organism: Bemisia tabaci (assembly GCF_918797505.1). Classification (NCBI taxonomy): domain Eukaryota; kingdom Metazoa; phylum Arthropoda; class Insecta; order Hemiptera; family Aleyrodidae; genus Bemisia; species Bemisia tabaci. The sequence goes on from NC_092801.1 coordinate 31,214,630, forward strand.
TTTACGATGAGTAAGGTTCTTCGATGCGTTAATGCAAACCTCCTGCCCGTGAAAAAGCAAAAGTTTACGTGAATTAAATCGCGCACAGTGACATTTATCGTAACGGTTTCTGCAGCTTAAAAAGATGGCAACTTTCACATCAGTTATTTCCTAGAATTAATAATTTTCCTGGAATGCAAATCAATGTTCTTCGAAAATTTTTCAAAATTGCGGCCCGCTTGCAGATTCCAAAATTGTGAAAGTGTGAGGGTGTGAAAGTGATCCATTCAAATCCCGCGCTCTGGTGACAGTTACGAAAAGCTGCGTTTCGGCCGGAAGGGTAGGCAATTAAGAGCATATACCTACGTTGCCGTGCTAAGGAAGAACGCCGTATGAACATTTGAGAGTTGCCAAATTTCCTTCGATAAAATGTTTATTTTTCGGGAAAGTTATAAATATTTTCCCTTTATATTTTCAGAATCGTTAGGTAAAATTGCGAACTAAACTATCTGAAAAATTGGGAGGAAAATATTCATAAATTTAACAGGAAACTCGCGTTTCATCAAAGTAAATTTGTCAACACCTAAAGGTTCATACGGCGTTTTCCCTTGGCACGGCAGTACGGTCCATTTACCATGCGTTGCATTCGTATGGGATATAAAGCCCATCGAGTTAATTTCCCATGGATAGAATCTCAACGTTCGAACTAGAGGCTTCAAACGGGTTCGTTTAGTAGCTTAACTTGCATCGCTGGGCAATGAGAGGGTTGAAGAAGTCATTGATGAGCTCTTTTGAAGCCCTCAGTTTGCAAAAGGCATGAATTTCGAGAAAAGGCCTCTCAGTTGACTATGTTTCTTGTGTGCAACTGACGCATTCATTGACTCGAATGTAATCGGTAATTGCTAATTAAACTCTTCCTGACTACGTTTGAAAATTGCTAGTACTTTCAACGTATTACATGAAAAGACAGGTGCTCAACACGTCGTTTTCTATACGAAAGAACGTATTTCTATTCCGATGTTGCGAAATCAACTATGGGAAAGTAATTATTGACAAGAATAAGACCGTGCAATTTCCGTCCAAAATTTTGTTGAGTTTTGCGTGTAATTAGACTAAAAGTGAACACAATTTTCGATTAGAAATGCTTGACAGATTTCTTATAAGGCTAAAATTTGCAAATAAAAGTTTTGCAACGTGTAAGTGTAGATACGTTCTTTGGTCTAGAAGGGTTACAAGCGCATTTTTCAGCCCAAACATCAATGGATACTCATGACTTGAACAGTTTTTTTTTTTTTTTTATTTTGTTGGTCAACTTGCTTTTCTCCCACAAAAAGCGTGAATCCATCACTATTTTACCATCTTGTTACATACAATTCGAGCCCAAATTGGCTTAATTTTTCCAATTGTCTCCCCCTAACTAATAAAAGAGGTTTTAATACACAGGGAGAAATTTTAACACACAAGTTTATAGCTAATACGAGAAGTAAAACATAAAATAACCCTAGCCTTTGGTAGACGATTTCAATAGCAAATACCAGCTAGTTTTCTTGAAAAATGTTAATAAAAAACGAGTGGTGGATACCAACGTCACAATCCGAGGAATGAAATTTTCCCTGTCTCTCCATTGTTTTCTGCGCTAAATTCACCTCAAACTGTATCAAAATCAACACAAAATTTGTGTTGGAAGAACGTACCACTTCAACTTCCTCTATTTACCACTTCCTATATTTACCAAAAGTAACACCAGAACACAAATAGATATATCAGTGTGGAGGGTATTGTTTCGATCAATAATTAAAAACATGAATTGATCGAACAGGAACTTATCGACGCCGATTCGATCCACAAATTATTGAAAACTGGCGTCAATTTGATTGACATGAATCGATCGAACAATAAAAACGTGAACCGATCGACATAATTTCATCGATTCAAGAGTTTGTCAATCGACAAGAATATATATAAATATTTTTATCGGAGTAAGCACGTTTCCTCTCGACAGTGAAACATAGTTTTTGATGTGATGCTTCCTCTACGTGTTGACGGATTTCCGGGTTGACAACGGCGCGAAAGCTTAAACATCGGTAGTGGTGGGACCGAGCAAACAATTTCCGAATTGGAACCATTCTCCAGCCTCGAGGAACCGATCCATCGATTGGGCTCCCTGCAGGAGCAACGCGACGCGAAGTGCGGTTTGGTCTCTTCATTAATTTCGCAACTCGTCGCGATATTCGGGACCCCCGGCGTTTCGCCACACAATGGGACGAGCCATCGGGAAAGGTCAAACACGACAACATCGTAATTCTGCCGAACGGAACTATGTGTATTATGACGTGAACCCTGTTATGCATATATTCTTATGGATCTGAGGGCTCATGTCCTAATGCACATAATTCCGTTTGGCAGAAATACGTCCATATGGAGGGGCTTTTTGGCTTTTTTTCACCGATACGAAACGTAGACGTTCGGGAATAGTTTCATTGGTTTTCTCGTAAAATTTCCTTCAATATGCACCAGTGGTGCACCCTTATGGTGTACCTTATTTTTGCACTGAAGAAGGAAGTGAAGTTGATTTAATATTTTGGATGTATTAAATTGTGCAAGAACTTGAAAAATGCTGAATTATCTCGAGCGGTAGTCACCTTAGGAATGCGAAGATGTAAAACTAACTACGAGGCGGGTGATTCAGCATTTTACAGGTTCTCGCACACTTTTTTTTTACATCCAGGCTATTTAATCAACTTTACTTTCTCCTCGATGTAAAGTTCGAGAAAAGTTAAGCTCCCCTGGTTTCAAAACGTGCCATGAGGTGTAAAAATAAGGAATTTTTTTTTTTTAAAAAAATTGAACATTTTTTAGAGGCCTCTACGCACATCTAAAAGTTGGTATTATGGCAAAAATGGTGTCGTTTCTCAATGGACCTACCCATTTCCTCACCACCCTTTAAATTAACCTGTCCGAAAATGCTTCATTTTGGAAGAACTCAGGAATTTCTTTCAGATATGACCTGAATGTAACCTCACGCAGAAACAATCATCCGCGGACAATTTTGACTTGAAATCTTAAAGCTCATTGTGGCAGTGCAGCGTTGCAAAAAAAAAAAAAACACTTTTAGCCATCGAAAAATGCTAATAATTTGCAATTTGTCGGTTGATAAAGAACCATCTGTTGTTATTTAAATCTTGGTTTATTGTTTGGTGCACAGTGTCATCAATACTGATGAAACTGTTCACCATAAAATAAGAAGAAATCTGAACACAAGATGTTTTCCAATCGAAAAACTTCATCGATCGAAAAATAAAAACTTTAATAGATCGATGTATATAAATGGAAACCGATTCGATTGGCAACCGTAATTCGACCGACACACCCATAAATCGATCGACAGACCCGTGTATTGATCAAATTATGTCGATCGGTACACGTTTATATTTTCCGATCGATTCATGGCGATCGAATTCGATTCATGGCGATCGAATTCGATTCATGGCGATTCGATTCGAAACCCTATATATAAACATCAATATTTCCATTTTTCATGAAAAAATGTATGTCCAACCCTAGCAATTGCCCGTCCTATTGTGCGGAGTCCCGTCTCGGGGATCCCTTGTCGCAGCGGGTCTTAACGAACTGAACGCGGGCGGCGGGCGGCGGGGACGACGGGGACGGCTAGCCGCAGTTTACAACATTTGCATTTTTAATTCCCCCGGCTCGGACGGCTCGGCGAGATCGGGTTCCCTTCGCTTCGCTCCGGTTCCGGACGGGTTGAACCGTCCCTCTTCCCGGCAATATTCTTATGTCGCTTCCCAAGGATTCATATTCTACATTTCAGTTGGGATAGAATATTGCCAGCAATATTCCTTTCATATCACCGGTGAAACTACCAAACCACGTATCTCGTTCGCAGTGTTTGAAAATCTCCGCTCACATTTTATTTTTTTGAAGAAGACCGGATCATTATCATTCCTTGAAATTTTCACAGAGTTTTCTCTGCACGAAGAGGAAAAATCATGGAAGTTTTCAAGAACTGACGTTGAGTGGTTTTTCATTTAAAAAATAAAGTATGACAGGAAGTCTACAACGTCGCAAACCGAGATACGTGGTCTGGTACTTTCACCGTCGATATGCTTTCAGTCCCAAAGTTGCGATCTTTCGGTTACGAACCCTTAACAGAACCACTAAGATTTGATAAAGAGGGGCGCCTTCAACACGCTGTGCAATTTCAATGCTAAATTGTGATACCACTATTCGTGCGCCCCGACAGTCATTTTGCGTATCCGACCAATTGAAGGCGAATCTTTCGTTGCCGGTAAACCTGAATACACAAGATAGTTTCAAAATCACTTAAGAGTACACCCATCCCAGCACATTTTTTCTTTCATTCTTTTAGATCATACTCAAGATATACATGACTGTTCAACATAATCGTCACCTTCCGGCCAAAGCATCACAAGCGCCATGCGATGTTTCAAAATTTTTGCCGCCATTTTATTTTTTTACAGAGAAAGTTTTCAACAAAGCTGTCGGAAAATTTCGCTGAATTTTGTTTTTTTCTGCCATAAATATTCCGTGAAATTTTCAAACCGATTCACCCAACAATATCTTTGTAAAAAAATAAAATGGCGGCGGTAATTTTTAGACGTCGCATGGAGCTTGTGATACTTTGGTCAGAAGGAGACGATATATTGAACAGTTTAAAATATATCTTGAGTATGTAAAGAATTAAAGAAAAAATGTGCTGGGATGGGTGTACTCTTGAGTGATTTGGAAACTCTCTAGTATATACAGGTTCATTTCAAACCAAAGATTCGCCTTCAATTAGCCGGATATGCAAAATGACTGTCGTGACGTACGAATAGTGGTATCACAATTTAGCATTGAGATTGCACAGTAAGTTGAAGGCGCTCATATTTATCTAATCTTCGTGGTTCTGTAAAGGGATCTTAACTGAATTATCGCGATTTTAGTCTTCACTTTTAGTAATTATCGTTGCGCGAATTGTGTTTAAGTGAAATTCTGGCGAAAAAACATAATAAATGAGCATGATTAAATTTCTGCCTCATCCGGTGGTGCGAATAGTAGCATTAGAAATTCCCATTGAGATTAAATGGTTTATTTAAGGCACACTTCGATATCCTATCTTAGTGGTCCTATTTAGTGATTTTAATAGAAAGCGTTCACAATTTTGGAGTCTCAATCGGACCGTAAATTTCAGTAATGTAGGGAGAACATTATTTTGTATTTCAGAAAAATGATTTTATTATCTGGGTCGTCTGTATCGTCTTAGTTTTATGAAGGAAGTTTTACTTAAATTAAGTGTTCTGTGGAATTGTCTGGGGGATTTAATGTAACAAAGGGTTTAAAACAGGGATGTTGCCAATATTAATTAAAATATACCTTGAGTATGCTGAAAAGAATGGAAAAGGAAATTTTCGGGGATGGATGAGTGACCTGAAGATGTGAGTCCCCTTGAGTGATATTGAAACTCTCTTCACTCTGTGCTTTGGTGATAACCAAGTGGTGATAGCACACTATCAAGATGTCACTGAGTATATATGATGCGCAAGTTGAGAAAGGAGTACGGGAAGTACGGCACCAGCATCCGGAAATTTCCACCTCTGAGCCCGAAATGGACGGTATATTTATAGAGCCCGTAACTTTTTTTAATCAGTGCGGGTGATTTTCCTCTTTTTCCCTGAATTCCAATTCGTTCCTCCTCCGATTTTCCCCTGACATCTTGACCGTCACCACGTCCGTCATTCTCAGCCCCACGTTCCTCTACAGTCCTCTGATCGACAGGGAACGGGAAGGCGCTCGCGGCGAGTGACAGCGGCGAATCCGAGGTGGAGGGGGGGGGGGGGGGTTTAGCCGGGCGACGACGAAAGCTCCAAAGCTCGTAATTAGAGCGAGGGGTGTCGGAGATCATTAGTTGCCCGGAGAGATAAGTCACTCAACTTTAAAAAGAGAAAGCCCCGCCGGGCAGGGGGACGACGAGTCGGAGAAGGTCATCCTCCACCCTCTCGACCCCCCAACCACCCCCCGGCGGCTCCCCCGCGATCCGTTCCTGCACTCGATTCATTCAGTCGCGAGCCTCGTTTCGCGCCGTTGTCGGATTGGTGGCTGAAAATCGAAGTTTTAGAGCCGTATTCTTGGTGGTTCCTTATATAACTGCTTTCAGGGTGTCTACAAGTCCGGAAATTCCGGAAAGTCTGGGAAATGTACCGATGTTTTGAGGGGGGTCCGAAAGTACTGAAAAAGTGCGGAAATTCGGCAAAAGATTCGGAATTTTTTCATTTTTTTGTCGATTTTGTCTCAATTTCAGCGAGAAATTCAAATATATGAAATTTTTCGAATTTCGTCAAATGGAGGTACTGAAAAAGTACTGACTTTTTCTATTGAGGAGGTACTGAATTTTTTGGGAATGCACTGAAAAAGTACTGGAAAAGTACTGATTTTTGGCCCGCCTGTTTTAGTAGAACACTCAGGCTTTCTTTTGGAAGCTCTACGCGGAGAAAATGGATTGCTGATTTAACAATTAATTTTTTTAAAAAAAAATGTCCGACATATTTCAAATGTACATTTTACAATAGTGGAAAGCCAATTACACCACGGGGGTTGTTGAATTAGCATTTTTCTATTGTAAAATCTACATTGAAACATGTCTGACACTTTTTCAATCACAAATTTGTTAAATCAGCAATTTCATTTTTTCCGTGTATTTGATTTACATTATGGACACATGTTTTTACATACATTATAGGAACGTTTATTAGGAACTAGCTCTTTACGATCCAGAACCTTTTGATGACTTTAAAGTAGTTTTCTTCCAGTTGGGTCAACTAACGACAGTCAGAGGATTCGAAGATAGAATCTCATGGCGACCGATGGGAGACCCCATACTTAGTCTGAAATTTTCCCCCCTTAGTCGATAGAAATCACTAAATTCAACCAATAGGATCACTCCATACTTCATTTGAATCAGTGAGTACAAAAACACACCAACTCGGAGAAAAAAATTGTTCAGGAAACACCTAAAACTGCGCAGCGGGCGAAGAAGTTAGTTTAAGAAAAACCTTTTTGGTACCAAAAAACAAGTACTTAGAGACTTTGTAAAACACCAAGTTGAAATCGATACACCATGTTTGATGACAGAGAGTTAAGCGTTTAAAAATTTCCAAGTTGGTGTATTTTCGTTCTCACCGACTTTCATATACTGATTTTTCATAGTCTGCCCTGAAAAATGTATATTTTTTGATCTGAATAACGCTCGAATATTTATATAACTTGTTGGTACAAGGTATACTGAACCGAAAAAAGAAAATCGCAAAATCGGATGGTCACCCGTTTCCCTTGAAATGGCCAAAAATTGGTATTTCCAATTAAATACTTGGATTTTTCCCTTTTCCTGTCGCTGTTTCGAGCACTTCCGATTGCAATTTCGAAATTTCCTTTTGCGTGCAGATGCTTCTATCCATATAAGTGTTACTAAACCGTAAAAAAGTGAAAATCGAAAAAAACCCGAGTTGGTGTGTTTTCGAACGCACTGATTCATTTGTCTTCGTTGTCTATAGCTTTGTCTATCAATTCCAATGATCAGCCCGTTGCGTCCTTTCTCAAATTAGCCGTTCGATTGCGTCTTTATTCCCCGATTCTGATCCGGCAATCCCGCGGTTAAAATATCATTGGAGCATTAACCCCAGCACCGCTGAAGAATGAAGTGTCCTCCCTTTTTCTTTGCTCCCTTTTTCCCACTATGGCACAGTTTTTTTTCTGTTTCTCATTTTTATTATGATTCTTTTACCGTGCCCTTCCCGTCCGCATTTAGCACTTCAATCTACCCTTATCGAACGTCAAGTCGCGGATGCCAAATTGTCGTTAAAAATCGGGATTTCCGCTTGACACAAAGATACCGGGAATTTTGCATTACATTCCTTTGTTGCTGAAAAGGAGCAGTTGAGCGGAATTGACCGAAATCAGCCTAAGTGTATTTTACGATGCCTAATTTTCAAATAAAACAAATAACTGTACGGTTGTAAACAAATAACTAAATGGACTACATTATGCAACAACACATTTGCCATTAAATTCCCAAAGTAGATAAGCGTTATGTGTATGAACTATAAGTTGTAGTTCCTTATATCAAAATGAAGTCCAAATTACCAAACGCATATTCTATTTTTGTACATTCACCCTAACTCTTGAGGAATATACTCACAAAATTTCAAATTTTAAGGTTGCTTAGCTTTTTAGTATAAAATAAAACATGCGGGAAAATTAAGCAACGCCTGGTACAGTTTAGCTGAATTCAGTAAAAGCGATAAAATTTTAATATTCTATCTACAAACTTCGGACTGTGAATTATTTAATTTGAACATTTTTAGAAATACGAAAGGAAACTACATAAAATTTAATTAAAACAAAAAAATTCTGGGGGAAAATTCCGGACCTTCTTGCGGAATTTCAGAACTGTTTCAGTACTGCTTCCAGACCGCCCTTAAAAAACAGTACTGTTTCCGGACTTAAAAATTCCGGACTCGTAGACACCCTGTAGGTAAAATTTTCAAGTGATCCTGAACTTAGGTTTTAGTAAAAAAATTGGACACACTTGAGAAGCTTGGCATCACAGTGTCTCAGCAAAAAGGTGGATGTGACATTTTGGCCGCGGAAAGCAACGAATTGCCTATGAATTCTAAAATGGAAAAATACAGACTCGAAATAGAAATTCCGGGCTCGTAGACACCCTGTAGATAGGATATTCAAGTGATTCTAATCATTAGTTCTTCCGGAAAAAATTTGACACATTTGAGAAGTTTGGCATCACAGTGCCTTAGCAAAAATGTGCTTGTAACATTTTGGCCGGAAGGCAACGAACTGCCTTCGAATTCTAAATTGAAAAAATACATTTTTCAATCAGATGCGGCATCGCTAGTTTCAATCGTTTCTCCACGCGCCATCACTTCGAACAAGGTTCCTCTCCGGACCGCCCTTAAAAAATAATTACTATTTCCAGACTTTTCGGTAATTCTGGACTCGTAGATACCCTGTAGGTAAAATATCCAAGTGCTTCTGACCATTCGTTTTTCCATAAAAAAATGGACACATCCGAGAAGTTTGGCAACAGTGCCAACGCAAAAAGGCGCAAGTGACATTTTGGCCGGAAGGCGACGAATTGCCTTTCACGGAGAAAACAACCTCGTGCGTGGGACCCGAAGTTTAGGTCATATGGATCTCTGAAGTTTTCAGATTGAGTATCTGAACACTTAAGGTCCTGCTGCTGAGATTTGGATCACACATCTGAAACTTCAGTTCTTACATCTGAAGTACTTCGGTTTTCACATCTGAAAAACTTCGGTTCTCACATCCGAAAAACTTCGGTTCTCACATCCGAAAACTTCGGTTCTTACATCTGAAGTAACTCAGATGTAAGAACTGAAGTTTCAGATGTGTGATCCGAACCTCGACAGCTAGAGCTTAAGTGTTCAGATGCTCAAACTGAAAACTTCAGAGATCCATATGACCTAAACTTCGGGTCCCACGCACGAGGTTTTTTTTCTCCGTGAACAAGGTTCCTCTCCGGACCGCCTTAAAAAATAATTACTATTTCCGGACTTTTCCGTATTTCCGGACTCGTAGATATACCCTGTAGGTAGAATATCCAAGTGCTTCTGATCATTCGTTTTTCCATACAAAATTGGACTTATTCGAGAAGTTTGGCATCAGTGCAAGTGACATTTTGGCCGGAAGGCGACGAATTGCCTTTAAATTCCGCGATGGAAAAATACATATTTCAAGGAGATGCGGCAACGCTAGTTTCAATCGTCTCCCGAAGCGTCATCACTTCGAACAAGGCTCCTCTCTTCCCGGAATTTAATTCCGCAGGTTTGTTTAGCGATTTTTTTCTTTTTTTCACCTCGTGATCCCTTTTTGTTTGGAGCGCGTCAACGAGGAGGAAAGCTACCCCGGGAACCGCGTCACCGTAAACGGGATTATTGGTTTTGCAGCTCCGGGATCACTGGCTCATTGTTCGGCGGAATGCATCGAGGGCCACTTATTGAGAGGGTTGCTTTTAAGTTCTCGCGCAGATTAACGATCCGATGCTGAATTACGGCGACGTCAGGTGACAATTACGAGCACTGTTTTGAATTGCCAAGCGGACAGGTGATTTGAAGTTCAGCGATTTCTTGGGGACGGCTCCCGGCCGCTACGCAGCTCAAACCTACAGTCTGAAAATGTAAATGTAGAAGTCCCTTTATAATGAGAGTAAAAACAATGCGAATCCATTCCTGATTGGTTCTCGTATTTTACGCCTTCACAGTGCACTGGAAAAAAACACATTGGATCTAGAGTCCAGACTCTTAAAAACATCGACGAGAAAAAATGCTCTTGATTCAATCAGAATCTAGCTTAAATCAAGAACCAAGCCTCTTAATTTAAGCGGATTTCGTTTTGATTCAAGCAAAAATCCGATTGAATCAAGAGTCTCTTTTCTTGTCAATGTTTTCAAGAGTCTGGACTCTAGATCCAATATTTTTTTTTCCAGTGTGTCACAAACGGGACTAAAGATTACATTTTCACCAACTGCAAAGATTACGGGACCGGAAAATTGGGGGTACAGCAAGGGACAAATGGAATGAGAGAGGGAACGGAAATAGGAATTAATGATTATACAAAAAACGTCCGATTTGTGTAATCTTTATTCCCGTTTGAGACAACCACGAGCCACGTTGTGTCAACTTTCTCTATGAAGGGACTCTACTCAAACCACCCAGAGTATATCTATAGAATATATCTATATTCTTTAGGTATTCTTTTTGATTCACCTTATGTTGAATGCCCGAAAGAGCATTTTGCTTCACTGGAAAAAAAGTTCCTGGGATCCAGAGTCCAGGCTCTAAAAAAATTGACAAGAAAAATACTCTTGATTCAATCGGATTATTTCTTAAATCTGCTTGTACTAAGAGGCTTGGCTCTCAATTCAGGCGAAAATCCGATTGAATCTAGAATCTTTTTTTCTTGTAAAAGTTTTCAAGAGTCTGGACTCTAGATATAAATTACTTTTTTTCCACAATTTCTTACATACAGAGAAATTTCAACACAAAAGTTTGGTTAATATGGGAAGTAAAACACAGAATAACCCTAGCCTTCGGCCCTAACCCTAGCCTAGTTAACAATTTCAAAAGAAAATTTCAGCTAGTTTTTCTGAAGAAATTTAATAATAAACGAGTGGTGGACACCAACGTCGCAATCGGAGGAATGCATTTTTCCAGTCCCTCCGTTGTTTTCTGCACTAAATTCATCGCAAACTGTACCAAATGAACACAAAATCTGTGTTGGTTCGTGTTCCACTTCCTATATTAACCAAGAGTAACACAAGAACGCTACGGTAGAGATGTTGCATGTGTGAGGAATTTGCGATTTGACTGTTGATTATTATGAAAACGTTTGCGAGAAACACGATGAGGCCACTGGTTTTCTCTGAAATCAACTCCCAAGCTCAAAAAAAGCTCTGAAGTTGAGGCCAAAATGGAGGGGATATCCCACGCTATCCTGAGAGTCCACCTCTACATCAAGACAAACTCTCCATGCAAAGATAGGGAGCACATTGACAGGGCTGCTTTTTATTTGGGGACTCCAAAACTGAAAATACGGCAACCCAGCTAATATATTTGCTCCCTATCTTTGCATGGAGAGATTGTCTTGATGTAGAGGTGGACTCTCAGGATAGCGTGGGATATCCCCTCCATTTTGGCCTCAACTTGAGAGCTTTTTTTTTGAGGTTGGGAGTTGATTTCAGAAAAAACCAGTAGCACCATCGTGTTTCTCACGAATTTTTACCTAAGATTTAACAGTCAAATCGCAAATTCCTCATGCATGCAACATCTCCATTTGCTAAAAACTATCCTAGCTTTAGCACACTATTACTATACGGTCTGCAAAAGTTTCAAAGGAAAACCGACAAGGCCAGCGTGGACGCTACCAGCAACATCAAGATTAATCTTCTGTCGCATTGATAAGGCGCAATGATACAACTATTCGTACTCTCCGGAACGCGTGAGGTATCACGCCGCATTTGAAGGCGTTTTTATAACTGCCAGGTTTCGATATCTGGATTGTCTTGCCGCATAAAGTTTGGAGCACATGGTCAGTGGAATGACTGATGTTACGAGTTAATGCAACAGTTCTGCGCACATCTACTTGTTTTAAATTTTTGTTTCTCGCGAACTTTTACATAAGAATCAATAGTCAAATTGCAAATTCCTCACACATTCAACATCTCATTTTTATCAGTGTAGAACGGCACACAGAGGAACGAGTCTTTAGAAGAAGTCGGACATGAAATTTTTGACGAAGATTGTATAATTTTACCGTTATCTCGTCAAAATTGTAATTTGAGGGTGCTTTTTATGGAAAATAATACGAGAAATCCAATGAATATGACAATATACGCTTTTAAAGATTTTTATTCATGTCCGACCCCTCCCATCGATTCGATCCACCTTGCGGCAGTCCAGGGGTGGTGCATAACTTTAGGATCACCCCGCGGAGTGATTATTGAAATTGATAGACACAGATATAGACAAAGAAGACATAGGGAGTATGGAGCGATCCTATTTGTTGCAACTGGTGGTTCTTACAGGCTAAGAGGGGGAATGATGGACTAACTGTCAGGTCTCTCGTCGATCGCCGTTAGTTAGTCTATGACTTACCTCCTTTGTTCATTGCATCCACCCGCTTCCACCGATAGGATCCTACCATATCCTTTTTGTCTTCTTTGTCTATAGCTTTGCCTATTAATTTCAATAATCGACCCGCTGTAGAGTCGGATTTCGGTCTCGTCCGGCCCTTGGATGGACCAACTTCTTCGAGTTGAGTCGAGACTTGCAGCGAGAATAATTCGTAGTAGCTAACGTTGTGATGTATTGCGTATTTTTGGAGCAAAAGTCCCGCTTCTTTTTCTTTAGGGCTCAAAAGCAGGAAAATTTTGGAGAACCTTTTAATTTTAGTGAACGCTTACTACCTGTTACTTTGTTAACGCTTACAGCGCCTTTAAATCCTGGCGACACTTCCCGCTTTGCCGGGATGTTAGTTTAGTTGCGTGACCCAACCGAACGCTTAGAGCGCCTTCAAATCCTGGTGACACTTCCCGGTTTGCCGGGAGGTTAGTTTAGTTGCGTGGCCCAACCGAACGGTGCCGAACAGGTGCCCTCAGTGTCCCCATTTTTTTCCCTACTAGTAGTCATACTCTCGAATTAGTATAGTAACAAGTCATGCTTCGGCGTGGAAGTTGTTTCACTTTTTTCCGAGTGATGTAGGAATTTCCGGGACATGGGAAAAGGAAAAGGGACAGATCATAGGAGGCGTCCGCGCTGCTCGTCAACTCCTGATAAATAATTCATGGCCCAGCGCTCTGCACCGCTGCTGTGAATGTGTTCCCGCATCAACAGGTCCGCGTCAATCATCCCACCGATTCCTTGGGACCCGCCAACACGATACACGCGGCATGTCGAACGACCAACAGGGACGGTTCATATTTGTAAAAAACGTAACGATGTTCGGGGGGTAAAGTACCTATTCTGCCGTACTCTGCCGTGCTAAGGAAAAACGCCGTATGAACCTTCAGGCGTTGCCAAATTGCCTTTGATAAAACGCGAATTTCTTGGTAAACGTATAGATATTTTTCTCATAATTTTTCAGATAATTTTGTACGTAATTTTTCCTAAAGTCACAGAAAATTTCAAGGAAAAACATTCATGACTTACCTTAAAAATAAACATGTTATCGACGGTCATTTGGCAACTCTCGAATGTTCATACGGCGTTTTTCCTTAGCACGGCAGTACTGAGGAATAACGCTGTATGAACATTTGAGAGTTGCCAAATTTCACTGGATAAAACATGTATTTTCGAAGAAATTCATGTGTGCTTTTCCTTAAAATTTTCAGATATTTTAAATCAAATGCCAAACAAAATTGTCTGAAATTTTTATAGGAAATTATTCACAATATTTCCCAGTAAATTATTTTTTATTTAAAGAGATATGGCAAAGTCTGGAGGTTCATACGGCGTTCTTCTTGCTGCCGTGCTAAGAAAAAACGCCGTATGAACATTCGGGGGTTCCTAAATTTCTCGGGATAAAACATGTATTTTTGAGGAAAGTTACGCATATATTTCCGTGAAATTTTCGGATATGTTAGATGAAGTTGCGAACAAAATAATCTGAAAAGAATATTCAACGTTTTTCCAGTAAATTTGGTTTTAGTCAAGGAAATCTGGCAGCGTGTAAAGGCTCATACGGCGTTTTTCCTTAGCATGGCAGTATTCAGGGAGAGAATGTCGATAATTTCGGAGGTTAGGTCACTGAGCTCATAGAGTTCAGAGCAGCCAACCTATAAACTCGTATTAACCAGAATGATTTGGACTACATTTTGCAATTTGGACCTATAAATTCTGACTAATCTGAAAAAACACTCATGTGCATAGGGAAACTAATGGCACATACGTTATTTTTAAAGCGGGCCGGAATTTATAGTTCCTAATTGCAAAATATAGTCCATTTATCATTGAAGTTCGTCGTTTCCCTCACGAAATAACGTAACTGCATTCCATGTTGCCATATTTTCCCTCGCAAATTGCTTTTTTATCAGGGGGCGAATTGAGCGTTTCTAACGGACGATTTTATTGGTTTTCCTTAGATCTCAAGCAAAAATCAGAATAATTTTGCCTGTAAAATATTGAATTGTTTTCGTCAATTCTGCAAAATTGGAACAGAGTTACGTTCTTTCGTCCAGAAAATCTCTCTCCAAGATGGACGAAATTCAAACTCTTTCTTTCGTTTTCTCTTTCCGCATTACACTGAAAAAAAGTAGCTTGGATCAAGCACGATGATTCTTGAATTTGCCGCCAAGAATTGTTTTTATCTTGCTTTTAAACTGACTTTTTCTTGATACAAAAAAAAAAAATTTTCCGGTTAAGCAAAAAAGCAGCTTATGTTAACCAGAAAAATTCTCGATTTAAGAAGAAATACTTCTTGGCGGCTTTAAGATTCTTTTTTTTTTCCCAGTGTAACTTGAGCTAAAACTTTTACCAGAGGCCTGTCTCATCCTGAAAATTCATTTCATCCAAACATCAATAAAATCCCCAGAAAAAAGGGCAAGGCCTTCATTTGAGCAGGCTCTTAAAGAACCACATAATTGTGTCTCTTCCATCATTCATGCCTTATAATATTACTGAAAAGAAATAGGAATATGCCTGACAACGTAATATATTCAGCGGGCGTATCGCAGGAGGTGAGGGAGGCTGGATGTAACTCGAGCATGAAATATAAGGAGTTGAGCAAAACAATGCTATCTGACATTACGGAATGAGACTCAAGGTATTATATAGCATGCACCGCCAACGAGGCTCAGACTAAAAAATTGACAATTTCATCCTTCTCGGCGCTATCAGAATTACCTGCCAAAGATACTTTAAATTACTTCCTCAAACGGAGGAGCGGGTGAGGGAAAGGGAAAAAATAACTCCAGCCTTTTTCATGTTGTCAAAGACTGGCGAATTTCATCGTTTCCCAGACGAAAGAGCGTAAGTACATTTGAACCGCGTTAAACAGAAAGGAAACCAAGCCACATCAGCTATTGCCAAATTTAATTGGACGATTTAATTTTTTCCATGAAAACGGTTGTGCGGATCTTCGTGCAAATTTTAGTGAATTTTCTCCATAGTACGAAGCAAATCCCTTAAAATTTCCAGAGGAATCCACACAAACGGTCTCTCGAAAAAAATTAAATTGCCCAGTTAAATTTGGCAATAGCTGATGTGGCTTTCCAACGTCTTAACGTTGGAACCGTCGCACTGAAAAAAAATTCTCAGCGTTTTTACCACGGTCCGTTGATACTTTTACCATTTCACTTCTTTTACCAATTATTGGTAATTTTACCAAGACAGACTGGTAAGCTTACCTAAAAACCGGTATTTTTACGTTTTTTTTCAGGTAAGAATACCACTTTCATTGGTAATCAATTCCCGGTAACTTTGCCATTTTTTCTCGGTAATTCTGCAACAGTCGATAAAAAATATTGGCGTTTTTACCAAGGTCTAATAAAATGACCGAGAGAGTTCAATAATTTTACCGAGATTTCTCGGTAAAATTACCAATTCCATAAATGGTAATTTTACCAAGAAAAAACTGGGATCAGATAGAACCCTGAGTTCTTGGTAATTTTACCATTTTCTTAGTAAATACACCGAGATTTTTTTTTCAGTGCGTCTTGTTTGAGAGTCTGGGCTCTAGATCCAAGCGAATTTTTTTTCCAGTGAACCGTATTTTTTCCGCGAATAATCAACTCTCCGGGTCAATTTCACAACCTCGGAGCGGAGTTACGCTCCTTCGTCAGAGGAACAAGGATCTAGGACCGAATGAAATTGGATGTAATTAATAACATTTTTTAATCTAAAGTTTCTCGGCTGCACTTCGCGGGACCCGCTCGACGTGCGTCTGGAGCCGAGAAAAATGAAGCCTTTACCCCCATACTTGAGATATAATCGTAAATTCAAAGCGAGCTCAAACTTATTGCCCGTTTTTACGACGCCCCCGGGAAAATGATACAGATAAGAGCAGTGCTGAAACGTGAATGGCAGACCTTCTTATCGCGCCTCCGCCGAGATTCCAGACTCCGCCTTGTCGGGGAAAATATTCATCTCTAGTCAAGGTTCTTACCTGGAACAGACAAAAACGTAAATTAATTTTAGCCAAGGATTTACATTGCTGCATAAAGTAGATGGTTTATGAAAGTGGCAGAGGCTGATCCAGCAATTTGACAACACCGGATTCCCTCCATTTAAACCTATATTAAATAGTCGATTCTTGTCGGAGCACCTGCGGCCCCTGCAAGAATCGATACTAAGATTGTGCAACTATTATTACCATGCAAATATAAACAGATCATCTGAACAAGTCTGATCTTTACTCCCAATAAACTGTAAATTTAATTCGAAAATTATCTTTGTGAATTTAATTTTTTGCAAAGTTCAATCATTTTATTACGATCCCTTGTTTCGGGATACGTCACGTGTTCGAATACCAGTTTGGAGATCCTTTCAGGTATCCTCCCTGCAAAATTATTAGTCGAAGAGAGAGTGAGGAAATTTAATAAAGAAGATCCAAATATTTACAAATCTTTATTAATAGATAGATGGGAATCATCGTGGTACAATAATGACAAAGATATCTGGCTAAAAACCTTAATCAATAGAAATATATTTACAGACTTTATTTACAGATCACACGGGAACACAAATTTTTACCTAACCCAATTTTTCACGGGACATGGGGCTTTTGGAAGCTACCTACATAGGTTTCACCTGAAAGAATCTCCGGACTGTCCGTTCTGCGGAGCTGTTGACACACCGGAGCATACCTTTTTCAATTGCAATAGGTTTAGAGAAGAGAGAATTAAGAGCGAGAAAATCCTGAAAAAAGAGTTAAGAAAAGAGAATATAATTGAAATAATGTTAGAGAATTTAGAAAACTGGAAGGTAATAGAAAGAATGGTAAACAATATAATGAAAATCAAACAGACAGTGTATAACTCCACCGAAGAAATGCCGGAGGGCGGTTCCGGTGTGTCAACAACAGGTTGACAACAAGTCCCGGACAGTTCATATAATGAATTAATTTATAGTTAAGAGCTCCTTTTTATTATCTATTATATATTATGTATCTATATCTATAATTATTTATATACATATTTATATTTTATATATTTGAATGTATGACTAATAGACTTGTTAATAAAAAAAAAAATAAAAAAAATATTTTATTACAAGCACTGGAAAAAAAAAACACATTGGATCTAGAGTCCAGACTCTAAAAAACATCGACAAGAAAAAGTACTCTTGATTCAATCAGAATCTAGCTTAAATCAAGAACCAAACCTCTTGATTTAAGCGGATTTCGTTTTGATTCAAGCAAAAATCCGATTGAATCAAGAGTATTTTCTCTTGTCAATGTTTTCAAAAGTCTGGACTCTAGATCCAATGTGTTTCTTTTTCCAGTGAGGAATGAAAGTTGCACAATCTTAGCAATACTGGAATGCTCTTGGTTCCTTTGTGCAAAGATTCCTTTTTGCAAAATGCAATCCAACTTATCTCTTAGGATTCTATATTTAAGTGCTTCATATATGGATTGCATTTTGCAAAAAGGAACCACTAGCATTGCAATGTTGCTAAGATTGTGCAGCTTCTTTTGTCTTGGAGGAAAAACCCGATTATCCATTAATAGTTTCTATTTTACTCGCTAAAAACTGTAAATTTAAGACAAAAATTACCATCTAAATTTCATAGTTTTTCACGATTTCCACAATTTTATTGCAAAAGATGAAGTTGCACAATCTTAGCATCATTGCAATGCTAGTGGTTCCTTTTTGAAAAATGCAATCCATATACACAGCTTATCAGAGGCCTTCCTTTCAAACACTTCCCCGTGAATTCATTGTGATGCGGCAACGCTGAGACTCCATCATTTTTTGTCGCAGCATTCGACGGAATAACAGATCCGTTGCATACAAATCCGAACAAACTGAGTGATAGCCTCCGGACTCCTAAACGTCCCAACGTTTATTGACAGAAAAGGATGTGCATAAAACTGTTGAACCTCCAGCGGGGAGCGGACGGTAAAAAATAACGAACGGGGGAGGGAGGAGGGCTGAATTGCTGAGCTTCACGAAGCAAGGAATGAATAAAAAGAGATAAAGAAAACCGGAAACCGAGAGTTTCTTCCTCTCCTTTGAATCGGAGGCATTGCACGCACTCCGCAGATATTAGTTCTTAACCGGCTACAGACACGGTTGCCTGATGCTTGGTAAAAATTTTCGTAGCGGCGAGAATAGAACTTTAAGATAAAAACTGTCTAGTTTATTTTATAATTGCAACTTATATGTTTTGTTAAACTCTCATCCTAGATTTTTATATTATTCAATCTAATAATCCTGTTTTTTCACTCATAAAAAAATCCCAAGATAATAAATAACATTAATGTATAAATTATTCACTCATATATGAATGTTTACACTAAAAGTTTTCATTTTACAGATTAGTATATTTTCAGTTTTCTTTTTCTTTAAAAAAAAATACTTCTGAAATACTTCTCAAACTTCTTAAGTTGATTCGTTAAGCTCAAGTGACGTGGTCGAACTGGCATGCGATATATCGCATCGATTAGGTAAAAAATCTCGGCAGATTTTGAATTTTAAGCAAAAAAAAGGACTATATCCCCTGTGCATAAGTCTAAACTAGCACCCTAAACCCAGAAATAGGCAAAACTCAGAGAAACGAAAGCAGAATGGTGTTTGTAAAAAAACCTCGCATTCGATACAGAAATCGATGGCTGAATTGAATGCGAGGTTTTTTCCAAATACTATTCCGTTTTCATTTCTCTAAATTTTGCCAATTTTTGGGTTTAGAATGATTTTTTAGGCTCATGCGCAGGGGCTATCGTCCTTTTTTGCTAAAAATTCAAAATCTGTCGAGATTTTTGACCTGATCAATGCGATATATTACATGCCAGTTCGACCACGTCACTTGAGCTTAACGAATCATCTTAAACCATTCCAATTTTGAACGAGAGTAGTAGAAAAGAATCGAGTCGCATCAATAAGTTTAAACCGCGAAAAGAGGAAGTTGCATAAATCCCTGAGTCTCATTGTTGATTCAAAATTTACCGATACGTACAAAATATTTAGTTTTGACATTCATTTCTTGATAGCCACTAAAAGAAAATCCTAGACTTATTATTTTGACTTAAAGCGTCGTTGCTTCTCGGCAAAATTTGGTTTTTTTAGTAGAACCCATGCGTATTTATTCCCTTTCTGCACCCAAACGCCTCGATCATCCTTAATGAATGCGCCACCTCGAAACATGAGATGTTTTGATAGCCCAAACCTCCCCCATAGTGAACCATGCATTCATAAACATTGACATACGAGATATTAAAAAAGGTATAAGAATTTATTCGTAAGTTTTCTCAAAGGTGGTTGAAATGTTCTTAAAATTACATGATTCTACTGTTTGCAACTTTTTAAAAGTCCTAGATGATGGATTTTAAAAGTTGTCATGAACCCTGACAGTGATTTTCCCTGTACTATTTCATTCAATGATGAATTCCGGATTTTCCCGGTTTTTCTCTGTCTTAACACTATGTTTTTAATCATCCTATAAGAATTACCAGTTTGCTAAAAACTATCTTAGCTTTACCACAGTACTACTATGCAGTCGCAACTGCAAAAATGTCAAAGGAAAACCGACAAGGACAGCGCGGAAGCTACGAGCAACCTCAACCTCAATGTATATCTTCGGACGCATTGGTAAGGCGCAGTGATACAACTATTCGTACTCTCCGGAACGCGTAAGGTATCACGCCGCATTTGAAGGCGTTTTTAAAACTGCCAGGTTTCGATATCGGGATGTCGTGTCGCATTAAGTTCGAAGCACAAGGTCAACGGAATGACTGATGTTACGAGTTAATGCAACAGTTCTGCGCACATCTACTTGTTTTAAATTTATGTTTGCATTTATATTTCGAGTTGAGAACGAGCGTGTGATTGGCGCGAAACGTCCTGGATATTACGGCACAAGTGAACATTTCGTAAGAGGAGTCGTTCCAACGTACACTTCCGCACTAGGCTACTACACAATATTCAGTATGGCAGACGCTTCCGCGTGCAAATCGGGAGAAAGAACCATGGATTTTATCAACGCAGCAATAATAACACAGAATCATAAACTCCTATTTTGTACTTTATTGTAAATATTTTGGAGGAATACTTGGAATGTGTCACATATGGTATAGGTTCTCACTTTTCTTACGTATTAACAACTAATGCATATAAGGAAAGAGAAAGAGAAAAAAAAATCTCGTATTTGTAAAACCTACATCGTAAAATCGTATCTCCATCGTTATTTTTTTTTAAAATATAAATCGGATTTTTTTTCTCTCTCTCTTTCCTTTCTGAATCACCTGCTTGATTTTATAACTCACGTGGAAATCACTGTCAGGGCTCATGACAACTTGTAAAATCTATCAATTAGGACTTTTAAAGAGTCTTAAAAAGTAGAATTATGGAATTTTAAGAACATTACAAGCACCTTTAAGAAAGCTTACGAATATAGTCTTATAAAAAGCCCATATGCTACGAGCAAACTCTTTGCACATAGTTCCTTCAAACACAAATAGATTTCACATTACATTCTTATCACTTACAACCTCAGCCGCTAGAGAAACGCCAAGCGGCGCCGCTTCGCTTTGAACAAACGGCACACAAAACGTCTCAACTCCAACAAAAGCGAGTATCTCAATTTCCATGTGACCCCTACTTCACATACAAATCCATGCTATCTGGGGCTCATGCAGGAATCGATCTACGCTCTTACGTCAGCGGAGCGACGAAAAGTGAGTTACAAAAGCGAGTGACAATGGGATTTCACAACAGCCCTGCCAACACAGCTGAAACGCACGCAGCGATGTGTGAAAATTGCCACATCCACGAAAAAACATCCAATTCCCGCAAAACCCGACTACTTCGCGCTCAGAAACCACGTAAGACCACCGAAAACCCGATGAACATGCGCGGTTTTAACCTATCACAACAGTTAAAGAATCCTTGCCGGCGCAGCCGGCAATACAGCCCTATTCTCTGAAGGGTAATTAGCAACATCTCTAGAGTTTTCTACACTTCACAGCGCGGCCGTGCCAGATTTACATTATTTAGGTCCTTCCGACCTTGAGATTGGGGGGAGGAACCGGGGTGTTTGGCAAGAGGGGGCTGCTGGCCAGGTGCTGGCTTTCTCCTCGTTTATCTTTCGAAAGCGAAACGTGAGGAACTTGTGGAGATGTCGGGGGTGTCGCACCCTGGGTCGAGTCTCCCGGAAAAGTCGGACAAAATCTGGATTTTCGAAAATATGAAACAAACTGGAGTACCTGTACACGACTATACGGGAGAGTATTACCATCTCTGTGCCGCTCGCTGATTGGTTCATCAGTTGTAGGCTGTCATGGAGCTCCAAACTTGGCCCAATGTAAACAAACCCGACCCAGAAGAACACGTATTATCGGCTGAAAAATGAATGATAATCACACTCAAAGGTTAATTTTCGGCGAAAATATTCATCAAAGTTCGATCCGAACTCAATTCAGAAGTTGGATTTAAAAAAAATTTTATCACACTCAAAATCACGTCTAGAACTTTGTAGAACTTTTCCACCATCTTGTTTGTTTACATTGGGCCAAACTATGAGCGGAGGGGCTGGGGTTTGTTTACATTGGTTCAACTTTAGGGCTCCATGATAGCCGACCAATCAGAAAGTGGCACACTTTTTCTGTAGTAAAAGGATTGAGATGGCAATACTCTCCCGTATACAAGTACTCTAGCCTGCTTTTTCGAAAGTATGAAACAAAAATGTTCAAATGTGGTTCCATTGGTTTTGTCGTGAAATAGTCTTGCTGAAAGACCCCTTGAAAGTGAGTTTGTGACGTAATAAACATAAAAATGTGAAATTTTAGCAAACAATTTCGTGTCCAACCCCTCCAATACGCTCGTTCCTCTGTGCGTCGGAGGACTGGGGTTGGGGGTTGAAGGGTTGTGTGGGTGTGGGGGATTAAATGCATGACATAAATTGCAGGCGTGAGACAAATAAGGTGTTATTTTAATACGTTGACGGGTGCCTTGCGTAAGAGCCGATTCTGTTGCTTCCGTTTTAGATTTATCTGTGGTTAAAATTTCATAGGTACTGCGAGTGCCTTTAAAACACTACCCAAGTGCCTTTTAAATACGTTTAATACTGGGTTAAGGGTCGTAATAACAGTCGTTCTCTAAGCGGCTCCTTCTTTCATGAAAAGCCATTGGGGTTGTATTCATTATCGTTTCTTAAGCAGCTACTCTCTTAAGGGAACTCCATATGGTTTAAATTATAAATAGAGGATTTTTGAAGAGAGCCTTAATACTGCCGTGCTAAGAAAGAACGCCGTATAAACCTTCAGATGTTGCCAAATTTCCACCGGTAAAATAATCAAAACTTTTTTGAGCTTGGGAGTTGATTTCAGAGAAAACCAGTGGCACCATCGTGTTTCTCGCGAATTTTTACAGAAGAATCAATAGTCAAATCGCAAATTCCTCGCGCATGCAACATCTCCATTTGCTAAAAACTATCCTAGCTTTAGCATATTTATTACTATACGGTCACAACTGCAAAAGTTTCAAAGGAAAACCGACAAGGCCAGCGTGGAAGCTACCAGCAACATCAAGATTGATCTTCTGTCGCATTGGTAAGGCGCAATGATACAACTATTCGTACTTTCCGGAACGCAAGAGGTATTACGCCGTATTTGAAGGCGTTTTTAAAACTGCCAGGTTTCGATATCAGGATTGTCGTGTCGTATTAAGTTCGAAGCACAGGATC
The DNA here is from genome assembly GCF_918797505.1 of Bemisia tabaci. Lineage (NCBI taxonomy): Eukaryota > Metazoa > Arthropoda > Insecta > Hemiptera > Aleyrodidae > Bemisia > Bemisia tabaci. The sequence goes on from NC_092801.1 coordinate 31,238,056, forward strand.
AGTAAAATGACTCATGTCATGAGTTAATGCAACAGTTCTGCGCACATCAATTTGTTTTAAATTTTGGTTTGCATCTATATTTCGAGTTGAGAACGAGCGTGTGATTGGCGCGAAACGTCCTGGATGTATTTACGTTCTATTTCAGGTTTTAGTACACCCTTTTTACTGATTTCTTGTATTTTGTTGTTGATTCGAGTTCTTTTCATCTAGTTTTAATTCCTAAAACTGGTTAATTTTCATTCATGGTGTTATAATCGTTGACCGTGCTCATTCCCAGATTTTCTTCTGATTTTGGAAAACCTATATTTATCTTTACTTAAATTTTCAGGAAAAGCAGGAGAAAATCTTATAACACCAGGGTTGAAAATTAACCAATTTTAGATATTAAAACTAGATGAAAAGAGCTCAAAACAACAACAAAATACAAGAAAATCCGTGAAAAGCGTGTGCAAAAACCTGAAATAGTACTTAAACACATCCAAGAAGTCTCGCGCCAATTACACGCTCATTCTCAACTCGAAATATAGCAGCACACAAGGAGCTAAACACTAAAGCTAACTAAGGAGCTAAACTAAAACAAGGAGGTGTTCATTAAACTGTTGCATTAACTCGTAAGATCAGTCATTTCATTGACCTTGTGCTTCGAACTGAATGGGACACGACAATCCCGATATCGAAACTGGGCAGTTTTAAAAACGCCTTCAAATGCGGCGTGATACCTCACGCGTTCCGGAGAGTACGAATAGTTGTATCATTGCGCCTTATCAATGCGACAGAAGATTAATTATCTATATTTCGAGTTGAGAACGAGCGTGTGATTTGCGCGAAACGTCCTGGATATTACGGCACAAGTGAACATTCCGTAAGAGGAGTCGTTTCAACGTACACTTCCGCACTAGGCTGCTACACAATATTCAGCATGGCAGGCGCTTCCGCGTGCTAATCGGGAGAAAGAACCATGGACTTCATCAACGCAGCAATAATAACACAGAATCATAAACTCCTATTTTATACTTTCTTGTAAATATTTTGAAAGAATACTTGGAATGTGCCACACCATCTATAGTTTCTTACTTTTCTTATGTATTAACAACTAATGCATATATTTTAACGAAAATATTCTAATTTCTGTACAGAAGACCAATAAAACCTGTGAAATTTCAAAAAAAGAAAATCGACGCGAGGAAAATAAAAATATATACACAGCGGTTGATAAACTCCCGTGTGATAAATCTTTTTGTGTGTTTCGGCAGGTTGGCGTCGGCTATGATGAATAATACTCAGCATCCTGCTGTGGAAGAGTTGGTTGGAACGACTCACGAAAACGGTCACTTGTGCCGTAGTATTGTTGTTGAAACGGAAAGGTTTAAAAAAGCGCATATTTCTCAAGCAGATTGTAAAGTTATGAAAGTGGTTCAGACTAATTCAATGCGCTCAATGTGATTTTTAAGCCATTTTCTATAAGAAACAACTCTCATTTTTGCTTTAACTAACGTTTGCAAGACCCTCATTATAAAATTGTAACTCGAGTGTGGTGAAACAGAACACAAATTGGATTGCATTTTGCAAAGAAAAACCAAGAGCATTCAAATGTTGCTAAGAGTTTTATCTTACGTTCATTCAATACATTTACTGAATCTTGAACGTCTTTGAGTTATAGTATTGGGAGTAAAGATAGAATTGGTTTAGATAATCTGTGTATATTTGCAAGACAAACAAAGCTGCACAATCTTAGCGACATTGGAATGCTCTTGTTTCCTTTTTGCAAGATGCAATCCAATTAATGTTCCAAAACATCCATGAACTTTCTGACTGGTCTTTTAAAAGACCTTCCATTCTTAGAAATACTTGATCGATCCAGTCTCCTTATTTGCTCTGTTTGATTGTTTTTCAACCACTGTACTTTAGATTTTAATTTCGATAAGTTTCACCCCATCATCAAGCGTTCAAGAGGAATTTGATTCTGGATCCGTGATTTTTGTTTCGTGAGTAGATTAACGTGAAAAGACGCAAAACACCGTTAATTTTGGCACGCTTTTTCCCAGTCCCGGAAAACTGAAAGCGTTTTCGCTGACGGAGGATAAAGGGAGCAATGCAGAATTCCCCGAATTCCTAATTCCCAAGGACTGAGCTGCCGTGCTATGGAAGAACGGCGTATGAGCCCTCAGGCGTTGCCAAGTTTCCTTCGATAAAAACTGAATTTACTGGGAAAATTGTGCATCTTTTTTTCCAAAATTTTCAGACAATTTTGTACGCAGTTTAATCTAAAATATCTGAAAATTTCAAAGAAAAATGAGCATGAATGTCGTCAAAAATACATGTTTTATCGAGGGATATTTGGCAACTCTCGAATGTTCGCACGGCGCTCTTCCTTAGCACGGCAGTGAGGAAAACGGAAATACGCGAAGAAGCTACCGAAAAACTCAGTTTACTGCTTTGTAAGAGAATGAGCACGGAGTGAGTGCGGATTCCGAGAATCGCGGTTTAAAACAAGACTAATCGCTGTATTTGCACGTCGTACAGTCCTCCTAATTAATTCTAATTAATTTTAATTAATCACGCCTCTGGCAGGTGTGCTTATCATCGCGGCGTTGCCGCGTCTGTTGCCTAGAAAAAAAGGGCTCGTCTCGGGGTGCGGAAGGATGGGCGAAAAGGCATCGCTTAACCCAATTTGCGTCTCGTAACTTCGGGTTAAGGACTAAGGAGAGTGTCGGCTTGGATAGTCTTCGGCCTTAAGCTGACACTAATAAAAAGTAGACAAATGAGATGGATAGTGTATATATATGAACCTCGGTCGCGAAGTCGTTTTTAGTGAGTTTCCTGTGATATCTAGAATATAGCTGCTATTCGCTACTGTCGAAAGAGTCAGTGAATTTTACTCTCGAGCCTATTTGGACTAAATTTTGCGATGGAAAATTTGCACACAAGCATTTTATTACCTCATCTGAGAGTGCCTAATGAGCTAAGTTCGCTGTATTTTTCGTGTATTATTTGTAAATTCGGCTAATAGCTCAGCTTTTTTCGAAAAATAATGAACATCTACATTTTTCAAAATTACTGTCCAATTGAGGGCTCGAAATCGCGAAAGTTTTCAGTTAATATCACCAAATAGGAACATTAGGATAGGATAATGAAGAGCGCCTTCAGCACGCTGTGTAATCTCAATGCAAAATTTTGATACCACTATTCGTGCGCCACGACAGTCATTTTGCATAGCCGGCTAATTGAAGGCGAATCTTCGATTTCCAACAAACACGTAGATAAGCTTCGTATTTAGACAATGTGATAGAGACCTCGCTGGTGTATTCGCGCAACGAAAATTACTGAAATTAATTTCCTAAAGAATTTTAAGGTTTTTGGATGCGTCAATTCAAACTTTTCGTCCGATTTAAATTTTCCTTTAAAACATCGTTTTGTTATTTAATTAAAATAATCTCACTGAAAAAAACTCCGGCCGTGGGAGCCGCAATTACGGGCTATGAAGACATACCGTCCGTTCCGGGCTCAAAGGCCGAAAATTCTGGCTGCTGGAGGCGTAGCTTTGATTGCTCCGGGTTTAGAGGACGAAACTACGGCTCCAGCAGCCGGAATTTTCGGCCTTTGAGCCCAGAACGGTCGGTATGTCTATATAGCCCGTAATTGCGGCTTCCATGACCGGAGTTTTTTTTCAGTGTTGCTCATTACCCGACGACAGGCGACTTCGACGATCTCGCTGCCCACGAAGCGGCTTTGAAAGGGCCGCTGAAGCTGGCCTTTTTGGGCGCGCAGCACCCTGGGGGTAGCGTAGCGGCCAGGGGCCGCTGGTTACAGTCCCTAGTTACTGCATATAATTTGAATAACTTATTTCATTGATCGATATTAACGTTGAATGTGTGTATTTAGTTTATAAAAAGCATATTTTTCTGGACCCTTTCCGATGATAGTACGCGCTCACCGGTGCACCTGAAAAGGCGTCGATCGAGGGTGTAGGGGAGCGGTGGGAGGGGGCCGGGGGGGGGAGGGGCCGGGGGGAGGGGCCGGGGGGAGGGGGGGGGGAGGGGGTGCATGAGCACGGATGCATCTCTAGAGAAGCAGTTGGCGCTGGGTCGGCCACCGCCTCACAGGGAGCAGAGACTAGTCCCACATGACCAGCCATGCTTACTGACCCGCGCCGTAATGCTTGGCGAGGTCAGGCCGCACCTGCTAAGCATGACGATGCAACTTCTACTCTTATTTAAAACAAACAAGGCGAGATAAAAAAAGAAGGAAAAACCATCGTGTGCATCCTCACGTGATAAATGGACTACATTTGGACGAATTTCTGCTAAAAGGAGCTAAAATGCACGCAAGCGCTATGCACATTGTTCCTTTTAGCATAAATACGTCCATTTTGCCAAAAGAATTACTATTCCTGGCTCATCTGTATAAAAACAACCTATCTGCATAAGAGAACTAATTTACATGTACGGTGTTTCTTAAATAAGCAGGGAATCGTACTTCCTTGTTGCAAATGTAGTTCAAATAACGTTATCTGGTTAGTTTCTCGAAAAAATGCCAATATCCGTTGGCTCCAGGCTTTCTTCTACGGAGGAAATATATGTGGACCGCGTTTAACAGAAAGAAACCAAGCCACATCAGCTATTGCCAAATTTAACTGGGCAAGTCAATTTTTTATGAGAGAACGTTTGTGCGGATTACTTTAAAAATTTTAAGGAATTTGCTTTGTAACATGGAGAAAATTCACTGAAATTTGCACAAAAATCCGCCCGACTGTTATCATGTAAAAACTCAATTCGCTCAATTAAATTTGGCAATAGCTGATAGCAATAGAGAATTTGCAGGTGTCTGAAATTTGGTGAATTTTATATTTAAAATGATACTGCTAGGAAAACTGAGTGCAAGGATAGGTATCCTTGGTTTCTAAATTGGACAATTATTGGAGAAAATATGATAAAATAACCTAATCTGCTAAAATACATGTGTTCGAATGGAACATACCGGCCAGATGACGTCATGAGGCGGCACATTTTCTCACTTTTAAATGTATTTTCCTCCAATTTCCCATGCCAGAAAAAAATTCTGAAAAATACTGGGAACTCAGCTCATTAAGCACTCTCAGACGAAGCAATCACATTTTTGTGTGCAATTTCTCCATTATTATGATAACACTCTCGGTTTTATCGGGCATGGGCACGTAAATTTATACGGAATTCGAAATTTGTCCAGTAGGCATGGGCACGTGATGATTTATACGAATTCCAAATTATGTCCAGATAGGCATCTTCGATCGAAAATCGCGGCAGTCGACCGGCGATCGATTTGAAAATCACACACGATCCTGAAAATGGCAACAATGTATTTCCTCCATTAAAATGTATGTAAAACAATCGATCCTTGATGAGGCAGCTTACCGCGCCTCAAATCGATATTTCCAACGGATTTAAATCGAGGAAAAACAGAGTTGCCGACTCGCAAAATCGCCACCGGCATTGAGTCGATTTCTCTCGGGATTCGAATCGATTTGGCTTCAAAGCTCACAGTTTTATATGTCTACTCCTCCCGCGGACCAGAGTCAAACCGATGCAGCCGCGAATGCAAACAAACGTCGCGTCGGATCAATCGACGGCGTTGCTTTTGATTTTACGACGCCCGGGTGCGATTTTTAGCCCTCGGCGTCATTAATTACCGATTCCGAGCGCGGAAATAGACCAGTGCGTTGCTGTCGTCGTAAACACCAGTGGCGAAGCGTAAACGATCGAATATCGATATTTCCCCATTTAACGCCATGCTAAAATATCGATTATTATCAGTGGCGTGGCGTGCTTTGCGATATATCGATTGATCGGCCATTTGAACCTATGGAAAAGTATCGATAAACAGGGTGTTCGCAGCAAACACCTTTATAATCGATTCTTTACCATAGCTTCAAATGGGGAAATATTGATAGATCGCAAAGCACGCCACGCCACTGATTATTAAGGTGTTCGTTGCAGACATCCTGTTCATAGATCCTTTTCATGGGTTTAAATAGCAGATCAATCGATTTATCGCAGAGCTCGCCACGCCACACAGTGGATCGAGTCAATGGGAGAGGTTGGACAAAATTTGGAAACTTTAAAAGCTTATAACTCTATCAATACAAAACCTCGAGGTTTCAAAAGGGTTCCATTGGTTTCCGCGTGAAATTTTCTTCTAGAAGCACCCTTAAAATTTAAAATGTGACGAATTAAGGTGATTCGATGGACGCCATATTTTGTGTCAGAACGGCATGCGATATATCACATCAATTGGTTCCATTTTTTCAGCTACTCGTCATTTTTCTCCAATTTTGAGATCGCAATTCTGTTGTCAGGAGGCTGAAGCACTCACTTACCAATTTTAACAAAGAAATTCAACGTAATCTAAAGGCGTGGTTTTTTTTTAGAGAGAAAACATCGCGTTCGATACTGATATCGAAACTGCACCCGAATGCGATATTTTCTACCTAAAGAAACCACGCCTTTATTACGTTGAATTTCTTTGTTAAAATTGGTAAGTGAGTGCTCTAGTATCCTGACAACAGAATTGCGATCTCAAAATTGGAGAAAAATGACGAGTAGCTGAAAAATGGAACCAATTCATGCGATATATCGCATGCCGCTCTGACACAAAATATGTCATCCATCAAATCACCTTAAAAGGTGAGTTTTGATTTTGAAAATCGAGGTTCACGTCACAATTTGAAAATTACTTAATCAAAATAAGAAATTACGGAGGAATATGACCGAAATTGATACCAAATTGTCCAATTCTGCCCTAGTCCACTGGTGCAATATTTCAATTTAGTTGATGAAAACAAACTATGATCAGACTCACCATAATTTCATTGTAATTTCGGAATAAAAATACTTGAAAATTGAATAGTTTTCTCACCTGTAACAGAATAAACCCAAAGGAGAATTAGTAAAGATCAAAGAGCATTCTAATCGAATGAAGGGTGCCAGAAGTCCGAACAGTAAGTGACATAAAGTCCTATTTTTAGAGACCCAATTGTGAAATGACGTCAAATTTATGATACTAACTCTGTAAATACAGATGTACGAATTTAACATTGGATGACATCACTCTACAGGGCCACTAAAATAGGTGACAGAAGTGCGTCTTCGAGAAACTGTGTAATCTAAATGTAAAATGCTGATACTACTATTCGTGCGTCGTGACAGTCATTTTGCATAGCCGACTAATTGAAGGCGAATTTTTGGTCTCCAATGAACCAGTAGACAAGTTACATACTTAGACAATATGATACATGTCTCTTAGTCAAAATTGCACGTAGAACACGTTTCGCGCAACGAAAATTACTGAAATTAACAGTAGAGAGTTTTAAGATTCTTTGATACGTCAATTCAAACCTTAGAACGAAAGTCTACACCAGTCAAATCGGGCACTAAACGTTACACTAACAGACTCTGTGGTATAAAAAGATGGCGTCCACCATTCGTGGCGTGGCGTCCATCGAATCACCTTAACATCGAAATTCGCGGTTTTAGTCGGAAATTCCATATCCGACCTCTCTGATTGACTAAATCCACTGTGCGCCACTGGTAAACACGTCGAGAATAGATACTGCTCGTTTTATGAGCTTCCGATTTGAGACAGTAGCCGTCTCCAGCACCGCGGCTGCCGTTCGAATTGGGATTATTGCGTTTGATTTCACATAAACACGTTGTTTCACCGACCTAACTGCTAGCGAGAGACGTTAAGTCATGAGGTACATAGAGGCCAGTTGCTGGTGTTACTGATTTCAATACCTCAGGGATGTTTTTATTTCGTTCATTAAACAGCTCTTTTTCTTACACAGTGAGGAAAAGTAGAAGTAACCAAAATGTTGCGCTCAAATGGGAAGTAAAACCCGCAGTGTGGGAGCTGAGGGCTTATTATTGAAATTGATAGAAAAAGTGATAGACAAAGAGGTGGAGTGATCATACAGGTTGGAACGAGTGGCTATTCTGAACGAAAGGGAAAAGAGCTGGTTTAACTGCACGGAGAAAAAAACTTCGTGCGTGGGACCCGAAGTTTAGGTCATATGGATCTCTGAAGTTTTCGGATTGAGCATCTGAACACTATAGGTCCAGCTACTGAGGTTTGGATCGCACATCTGAAACTGAAGTTCTTACATCTGAAGTACTTCGGTTTTCACATCCGAACAACTTCGGTTCTCACATCCGAAAAACTTCGGTTCTTACATCTGAAATACTTCAGATGTAAGAACTGGAGTTTCAGATGTGTGATCCGAACCTCGACAGCTAGACCTAAAGTGTTCAGTTGCTCAATCCGAAAACTTCAGAGATCCATATGACCTAAACTTCGGGCCTCACGCAAGAGGTTTTTTTCTCCGTGTGAGGATTTTTCATGGGTTGCCGTTAGTTAGTAGTTTATTACACTGAAAAAAAAGTTCGGTAAATCCGAACTAGTTAAGATCATATGGAGCCACGATTTTGTTCGGTACACACGACCGAATTATTCGGTCTGCTCAGCCGAACTGTTCGGTCCACTGAACCGAACTGTAAGAATTTATGCAAGTAAATTTACGCAAAAACTAGTCAAATACGTGCGTTATAAACGATGGTTCGTAACAATTGTATTAGTAAAGCGCTCTGGATAATTGAAATTCATAGGTTGGCTGCATTTCTGGGCCCTAACTTAATTCGCGGAGACATCGGTGAAGGCCCGATGGATTTTCGGAGTTTCACGAAAAACTATCCATTTGAGTAATCTTTATTCCCGTTTGTGACTCCATGAGGGGGGTTGTCTTATCTTTTAGTATAGAGGGACTCTAAATGGCACCGCTGCGTTTCTCGCGAAATTTAAAATCGGTATAGTCGGTCGAGTCGCAAATCACGCTCTCTTGAAGGAACACCATTCGAACTTGTAAACAAGCGCTTCGTTTAAAATCGCAAACGAACCGGGCGTCCATTTGCGCTGTTCCTTTGATTGAGGTAAATACGGAGCAATTTATTCAGCCGAATCGATTCACCCCCGGAGGTTTGAAAAGTTCAATCTCGGGATCGGAGTTGGGAGTTCATGAAATCGTGAGATTTAATTCAGGCGAACGATCTCCTAGTGGTTTGCTCGGAAATTATATTTCTCCGCAGAGTTTGCTCCTGACCTGCCTCCGGGTGTAAAATAATTGACAGCCGTTGAGCAAAGAGTGCTATTGTTTACTTGGGTTGCCTCGAGTGATAAGAAAAAAACGACGTAATCGACCACTCCAAGATGGCCTAGAAGAGAAATACACTAATGAAATGCGTAAAACAAGGGTAAATTATGAGGGAAAACACAGTCAGAGTGCTTCTTTTCCTTGGGAAATTGCACTGAAAAAAAATTCTCGGCGTTTTTACCAAGGTCCGTTGGTACCTTTACTATCTCACTTTTTTTTACCAATTATTGGTAATTTTACCAAGACAGACTGGTAAGCTTACCTAAAAACCGGAATTTTTACTGTTTTTTTCAGGTAAGAATACCACTTTTATTTGTTATCAATTCCCGGTAACTTTGCCATTTTATCTCGGTAATTCTACCACAGTCGATAAAAAATATTGGCGTTCTTACCAGGGTCCAGTAAAATTACCGTGAAAGTTCAATAATTTTACCGAGAAATCTCGGTAATTCTTGGTAATTTTACCCTTTTCTTAGTAAATACACCGAGATTTTTTTTTCAGTGTGAGCCTCTGGGTCAATGGGTCAGTTGCGCTGCTCACAGAATCGTGTTTTCATGATTGATTCTTGTAGATTAGCTGAAAATAATGAGATTTTTTCAAAAAGCAACTTCCTACGTGAAATATGCACAGAGATATCGCGGTGACGTTATCCACCGCGGTAATTTTTTTTTTTTTTTTTTTTGGACACCCTTGGTATCTACCACCTTGCGTTCATCCGAATTTCACGTTGAGTAAGCAGTGCAAATATGCGTCACAACAACTGGACTGCATTTTGCAATTTGGAACTAAAAATTCTGGCTCTTCTGGAAAAATACTTATGTGCACAGGGAAACTAATGGCATATACGTTGTTTTTAAACCGGGCTAGAATTTATAGTTCCAAATTTCAAAATGTAGTCCAACTGATGAAAGCAAGGAGGAAGAAACGAAGGGCGTCACTGCCTCGGTGGATGACGTCAAAAACTCGACTTTTCAAGGAGCGATATCTCGGTTAATATTGTGCGAAGAAAGTTGCTGTTTCGAAGGATCTTAATATATTAAGCCAAACTACAATAATCAAGCATCAAAACACTGATCTGTGGTCAGTGCAATTGATCCATTCAGTTTTAAATTCATAGGAACTTCCGGTTGATATAAGGACTGACCGACTGACCGACTAACTGTTGTTGAAACTAGAGAACTTCAACTCAATTCTTCGAATGGTACAAATATTTTAACTCCTTGGATGTGCGTGAAGTATCTCGACTTTTTAAAGCTACTTTTGTACTTCGTGTTTTCATTATTCGCGGTTGGGAACTATGGTAGGACGACCTCTTAGCCAAAGGCAACCCGGACGACCGCCCAAGAGATGGGCACAGAGCTGCCTTTCATCCCCAGAGAATTAATCATCGCCATCTCATCGCCATCATATTTTATTTATCATATTTATATACTAATTTAGAGGCTAGACAAACAGGGTCACGGCCCTAGTCAGAAGGTAGAAGAAGAAGAAGCGGTTGGGAACTTACATGTAGCTCTTGATACATATACATTCCAATATTTCAATTCTCGGGCGATACAAATATTTCAACTCGACGGATGTGCGTGTGGTATCTCCACTTTTTGACGGCGTCTAGGTAATATGATATTTTCATTGTACGCGGTTGGAAAGTCACAGGACATGGTGTGACACAACGGGGTATACTCAGGGGGATATTCGGTCACCGCGAAAAAAGCTTGGTGAATCCAAACTGGTTAGGAGCATATGGAACCAGGTTTTGTTCGGTATATACAACCGAATTATTCAGTCCGCTCAACCAAACTGCTCGGTGAACTGTACTATAAGAATTCGGCATTGTTCGGTTGCACAAACCGAACAGTTTCAGAGAGGATAATCATTTGATATTCAACGTTGGCCGTTGAATATCCGTGGGATAATCTAAGAATATTCTACTGCTAGCTGGGTGGATCAAAAACTTTAGAAAGCTTCTTCTCGAAACAATTTGTGTGGAACTACATATACAAACTTCAAACCGTGATACTCGAGTTAAGTTTGACATTTTTTAGCGGTTTTGCGACGTGTCAAATCACAAAATGTTCATTAAAGACTCCTCCAAGCGGTGTATCAATTGGACGTATTTCTATCAAACGGAACTATATGCATTATGACGTGAGCCCTGTTATGCGCATATGCTTATGGGTCTCAGGGCTCATGTCTTAATGCACATAGTTCCGTTTGACAGAAATACGTCCAATTGGATATTTCGTTACTCAGATCCCTTCCCAGTGAATAGTCACACTATATGGATCGCATTTAGCAAAAAGAAACCAGCACGATTACGGTTTTTTCTAAATGGTGCCTCTTCTCCTTTTTACATAGTTATTTTCCTTTAGATTTAACAATTTTTTGGTGGGAGACAAAAACTATTGGTAATTTTGGGAGATTTTTTGAAAAATTATGAAGAAGGAACTTTTTTACGATACTGCATTTGCGCTGGTCCTTTTTTGCTGAATATAATCCTATGTCATTATAGCTGGTAAAAATTATTATTTCAGTCTTCATTCTCAATTTTATCGGCTCATCATGAGAATACAAACGATCGGCACGATTCAAAGCTTGAGAGAAATCTGGCTGACTGGCTTACTGACGTCATTGGACTAAAAAAACCTTTTAAGCTACATTTTTTCTTCGATTATTGCGGTCATGTTTTTTCTATCAAGTGAGGTGTGATGAGCTTCTAATTGCGTGATACACTCTACTTCGATAGACGCTATCACTCCTACGTCACAGAAAAACACTTATCTAAAGTGCCCATCTACTCTGACAAAAAATTGTACTTTCGATACCAAAATAGTCCGGGACATCGCGGTAATAAAAACTGATGACCCATCAGAGAATAGTCGACAAGATCAACTGAACAGTGTTTCGCGAAAGGAGAATTAGTGGATCAAAAATGTTGCGTAAAACAACAAATTTTCCTGGTTCGTTTTAAAAACGTCATAATGTACACGATTAGCTTCTTTGCTATGAGATTCTTTGCTTGATTAAAATCAATAATTAATGTTTAAAAAATATTATTTAGGCTAGTATGCCTTTGATTTTGTTTTAAATTTTTTAGTCTATAAAGTTTTTATGGGGGAAGAGATGAATAAGATCAAGGTAGTTATGGGTAGAATCTGGGTTCAGTTAAATTTCATAAGTTATATGCAGCTGGGCAGCTATGCAAGCTACAGATAGATGTTTTTATGGATGAGATAAAAAAAGTAATTCATTATTGAAGAATATAGACCACGTGAAATTACTTTGAAAAAACGCAAAATTAATCTATTTACTGCAAAATTTAGCCTGCAAGGTATGATGACAATATCTTACATCTAGACTTATTTACGCAATGAGTTACTTCCCTGTCTGGCTCGTCCATAAAAGTACGAACATGCATGAGGAAGTTTGAGTTATTTCAAGAACCAAGGCTTTGTATGATTATTGTTTGTTCATTTATATATTTTTGTATATTATAATTATACAACGCCTTAGTTCTTGAAATAACTCACACTAAATAATAGCGTCGTTCAACTAGAACTGTATAAAAATGCATAGGAAAGGTAATGGCATGTATGCTGTTTTCAAAATAAGCCAGGAATGGGGGGGGGGGGGGGTAGTTCCTGATTGCAAAATGTTGTCCGGTTGGTTCTCTTTTGGAATTAATTATACAACTTAACATATGACGTGGCGTGCTTTGCACGATATATCAATGGATCTATCATTTAAACCTATGGAAAAGGATCGATTAACAGGGTGTCCGCAACGAACACCTTAATAATCGATTCTTTACCACAGCTTCAAATGGGGAATATCGATAATCGATCATTCACACCTCGCCACTGAGCTTATGGAATCGGTGTGTTACAAAAAGGCTCAAGCGCCAGGCAGACAAAAACGGAAAAAAACAGTAGAAACTGTATGAACCAACCGGTTTTAATTTGCAGATTAATTAAGAATGTGATATAAGTAATGTGGTAAAGACGGAGAAGTTGGTTATCGGTGGTGATCAGCGAAGTATTGAACTGGAGGATCGTCGGAAAATTCAGGACTGTGAAGAGTATAAATATCTGGGAGTTTGGTTAACTGAGGACGGAAATTTGGATGGAGCTATTAAAGATCAGAATGTGCAAGGCAGGAAAGCTATCGCGATGCTAAATGGGGTTCTCTGGGACCAGAGTATCTCCAAAGAGACCAAAGGAAAATTTACAACGTCATCGTGAAGAGTATCATAACTGGCGGGAGGGAGGTCTGGTAATTGAAGAAAAGGACTGAAAACATGGGGCAACCGAGATGGACTTTTGGCGGAGGTCTGCTGGCATCTCAAGAAGAGAGCGTATCCGCAGTGTAAAAGTACGCGAGATAATGGGTGTGGAGAATGATTACATTTGGAATTACATGTGGACACATTTTGATTGATGTTATCCTTTATGTAAATCAAATATAAATTAGGATTTCTAAACATTATTGTTGTTGTTTCTTTCTCTTTTATTAATGAGTGTAACTACAAGGTTTTAAGCATGTTTGGCTTATCTAAAGTACAACTTTACGCATTTTACCCGTAAGCCATCGATATTCAAGCTTTCAGATTTTAATTTTTCTTCCAGGTCTTAGATACTCCGGGTTGTTAAGAATAGCCTTATAAATCATGAAAACTCACACGTCAAGAAATTGTGAAGTTCCAGCAACTGTGAATGACGTCTTTCGTGCCCTCATTTTAGATTGTGAGATGTGTCTAGTCGTCAACTTTTTTTTCGTTAAAATTTCATTTTTTGCCTTTTTCTACCAAGCATAGGAGCTCTTACAAAGGAGTAGGGCTTTCTGAGTGCACCCATTTACTGCATGGTTAGAAAAACATTATAGTGTTAATTTCAACGTTAGGAAAAAATCGACGTGAGCTCTCTGAATCCAAAGGTCAGAATTGTACTGGAAAAAATTGACTTTAAAACGAGAGAGCAGCTTGTCGGTGTCTCTGGTGACATCGATATTGTAGTCAGTAGTTTGTGCGGTATGGTCATTGGCAAAGGATCCTGAATATCATGTACCTTTCGAAAAACATCTAATTGTGAGCCACCGTAATATCCCCACTATACAGTTATGTTTTGGCTGATATACCTCGTTGGCTTGGTAAGTCATTTACCTTGAAATAGTATTAGAATAGCTAGGATTAAACAACAAACCCCAATATTTGCAGCTATAGTACCAAAGGCTGTTTTACCTTTCTGACACTTGAAGAATATTTCTATTTGAATATTTTGGATTGCGAAGCAACTTTAATGAAAATTCACCGCAAAAGAATAAGGCCATTGAGCACCACAAGAATTCAAAATTTTAGAACTTGTATTGTGTGTAAAACTCCGAAAAAAAAGAAAAGAAAAACACGATGGTACCGATTGCAATTTCGAAATTTCCTTTTGCGTGCAGATGCTTCTATCCATAAGTGTTACTAAACCGTAAAAAAGTGAAAATCGAAAAAAACCCGAGTTGGTGTGTTTTCGAACTCACTGATTCATTTTCGTCCGTACTTTGTACTTTTTATTGGTGAATCCTTGCGATCACCTTCAAGGACCCTTTGCCGAAGTGATGCTGCAAAATTCTATTCGAGATTTACAGAAATTGTCCTTTTTATGATGCTACGTTAACTCCTCCTTGCAAACCCTTGCATGAAAGTAATAAATGGTTTTACGGCTGCACTCAGTCCTCTGTAGTATTAAATTACATCAAGCAACAAATGTTTTTTTTTTTTTTGAGGGGGGTGGGGGGGGGGGGGGGGACAAGGAGTCTGATCTCCAAACTTTGAAAAAAGAGGTAGAAAAAAGTGAAAGTGAAAAGTGAGTCCGGCCGTCTCTGTAATCGATAAAATACCGCACCCCAATTAGCTCCCGCAAGACTGCCGTGCTAAGAAAGAACGCCGCGCCGTATGAGCCTTCAGACGTGGTAAAATTACCTTCGATACAAACCGAATTTACTGGGAATATTGCGAATATTTTCCTCCCAAAATTTCCAGACAATTTTGTACGCAATTTAATATAAAATATCTGGAAATTTCAAGGAGAAAACTGCATAATTATCGTAAAAGATACATATTTCGTCAAGCAGGCAAAGGCAACTCTCGAATGTTCATGCGACGTTCTTCCTTAGCACGATAGAATAAACTTTGGAAAAACATTGGATCTAGAATCCAGACTCTTGAAAACATTGACAAGAAAAAGGACTCTTGATTCAATCAGATTTAAGCTTTAATCGAAAGGAAATCCGCTCAAATTAAGAGGCTTGGTTCTTGTTTTAAGCGCAAATCTGATCGAATCAAGAGTATTTTTTCTTGTCGATGTGTCTGGACTCTAGATCCAGTGTGTTTTTTTCCGGTGAAGGTTAAGAGATCCTTGAACCTCCCTGAATCCCAACGTAAAACATGAAGGGCCATCTAAGGATATCAGCTCAACGAGGAACGATTAGGAACACGATTCTGAAACACATTCATCTACTCACGATCTATTGCGATGGTGAAACTACCACAACACGTATTTCGGTTTGCGATGTTGCGGACTTCCTGTCATATTTTATTTTTTTTAATGGACGTGTATCTACCGAACAGAACTATACTTGGGTTGAGAAGACGAAGGTGCTCGGGGCGAGGTGGATAAGAAACAATGTAAAAGTGGGTGTGATTCCTTTGGGATGAAATGGAAAAGCGGGATTTTAAATTTAGCAAACGGAACTGTGTGCAAACTGTACGCGGGACTCATGAGCCGTGGGCTTGTGACAAAAGCGTTGTGGCCAGGCTCATGAGTTAACGCCCTCCGTCATCGTCGTCGCTCCCGCCGCTGACGTCACTGGCGCATTATGATTCTCATGCATTCTCACCGCCCGAGAACTAACGAGCACACCAAATCTTCCCCACTCGCACACAGTTCTATTCGGTAAAAATGCGTCCAAATGGAAAACTATTCAGCGTCAACGGATCACTCGACAAGGTATAGATTTAAGCGTTATGATACATGCTTCCCGACCAAAATTTCACGCACAGCACGATTTATGCAACAAAAATTACTGAAATTAACTCCTAGCTAAGGCCTTGTCTCCACGGGACGTTTTCATGGGATTTGTCTCAAGTTCGAATCGCAGGAATGAAACTTCTGGGATTTTTCCCAGTTACCGTCTCCACGGGACGGGGCTCAGACAGTCCTGCGACTAGTTTGCTCGGGAAGATAAAGTAGTTAAAGTCGAGTATCTAACCAGGATTATATAATAAATGCACTCAATTGACAATTAGACACATTATTTTAACTAAATAAACATTTATAATGTAGTAATGAATAACATATCGCATAATTCGTTTTCACTTCTTCGTCTCTCAGTGGGTCCTAGGGGTACAAGTACCATACTTGGTACTGGGAAAAATATTGATTAACTCAATATTTTTCCCAACTTCGTAAGTGGGACTAATCCCTGGGACAAATCACGTGAAACGGCTCGTGGAGACAAGGCCTAAAATATTTAACGTTTGAATTCAAACCTCCCGCTCATGAAAATACAATGGTCTACGTGAGTCAAATCGCGCACCAAACTTTACCAGGACAGTCTGTGCGGTATGAAAATCTTGCAACCTCAATGTTGATGCTTTGGCTCAGGTATGGCAAGTTGTTTATATTTTGAACAATGCAGGGTGGGAAATGAACAAGGCTCGACTGAGAAGCCTGCCGAAATAGTTGTGGAGCGTGATTGGCCTCACGTATTGTATTGAGTTTCCTGTGAGCGGGTAATTCAAATTTCCCGTAACCAATGTAAAATAAACGTTAATATCTTAGCTAGGAGTTGATTTCATGAATTCTCGATGCGAGAATCATGTTCTACGTGAAATTCTAATTACGAGACATGTATCAGAATGCTTAAATCCGTACCTTGTCTAGGGGTCCATTATAGAAAACTTCCGCGATTTTCCTTCGCTGTGCTGAAAAAAACTCAGTGAAAACTTCAATCTTAATTATTTTAATTCATTATGTATAATATGTAAATAAGTTACAAACTGCTCTGTTGTTTGTATTTTGTCGTTATTTAAGTTAGAAGGAAAGTGTATATTTTCATTATGAAAGCTCACTTGTAACTAATAAAAAAAAAAAAAAAAAAAAAAAAAAATTCAATGAATGATACTGATTTGTTTTCTTTACAAAAAAAAAAAAATGATAAATGGGAGCGGAGATTTTTGAAAAATCATCGATTTATCTTACGTTTCCCTGTAAATTTAATACAATTAGCCTAGCTTCAGTTTTAAACTACGTAGATAGGCGCAAGAAAATACTTGTAGTAGTTACGTTATATTTATATAAAATTTCTTCCAAAAAAAAGAAAAGAAAAAAAGATTTTTGAATGAGAAGCGCATCACCGAAAAAAAAGTGAAGTTGATTTAACATTCTGGATGTGAAGAAAGTGTGCGAAAACTTACAAAATTCTAAATTGCCCACTACAGCAGTTACTTTAGCAATGCCAAGAAGTAAAACTTACTGCTGCGGTGGGTAATTCAGAATTTTTGAGGTCTCGCACACTTTTTTGTACATCCAGAATGTTAACTCAACTTCATTTTTTTTTCACTGTAGTT
The DNA here is from genome assembly GCF_918797505.1 of Bemisia tabaci. Classification (NCBI taxonomy): domain Eukaryota; kingdom Metazoa; phylum Arthropoda; class Insecta; order Hemiptera; family Aleyrodidae; genus Bemisia; species Bemisia tabaci. The sequence continues at coordinate 31,255,849 of NC_092801.1, forward strand.
TCACCGTCGATCTTTGTTAGTTGCAGACTTTGCAGGCAGAGGCCGTGCTTATCGACCAGGCCGCGCTTATCGACCAGGCCGCGCTTATCGACCCGACAGCGCTCTCCGAGACCGGAGTCAGTCCTGACGACCGGCCTATCATCGTCGGACAACTGGCAACCAGAGATGCAGGTGGCAGTAGACGAGAATTTGACCCTTCCGCCTCCGCCTTTCCTCGCGTAGGATCACAATATGGCCGAACCGACTCAATGCCACAGAGTCTTCCCAGCTCGGGACTCCCTGCTATCACCCCGGCGAGATATGTCGAAAAACCACCTCACCCGCTCCTACGATTGAAAAGATGGCTCAGAAAACATGAAGATGCTCTGCACTGCTGTTGCTGTTGCTGCCTCGCACATTGCGGTGACAAAGATGATTGACGTTGTTGCTGATGACCACGGGTGTACGGAGCGCGTTTAGCATAGAGGAGCCAAGCCGCATCAGTTTTTGCCAAATTTAGCTGGGCGGTTTAATTTTTTACAAGATAACGTTTTTTGCGGATTGGTCTCTTTAAAACTAGAGGACCTGTATAGCGAGAGGATGGACGGATCGCTTCATGGAGGCCTTTAGGGCCCAAAAGTGCAGCCATCCCTCTGACCAACTTCTACCACACAAAATTTCACTGTCAATCTGCAGAATCTGCAAATTCCAATTCTAACCAAGATGACCAAGAATTTACAGAAATGAGCGTTCTTCCGCAAAAGTAAGTAAATTTATGCAAAAACTGAGTCAAATACGTGCTTTATAAACGACGGTTCGTAACAACAGTATTAGTGAATCGTTCTGGTTAATTGAAATTCATAGGTTGGCTGCATTTCTGGGCCCTAACTTTATTCGCAGAAGCATCGGTGAAGGCCTGATGGATTTCCGAAGTTTCACATCTGTCCATACTCTTGCTATACAGGTACTCTATTTAAAACTACATTTAGATCCACTGAAACCAAAACGTGAACAAATGAACATATCGACGGTGTAAGTCGGCAATCGCATAATTCGGTTTGCGACGTCGCAGACTCCCTGTCATACTTAATTCTTTAAACGGAAAACTACTCAACGGCAATTCTTTAAAACTTCCGTGATTTTTTTTCTCTGTGCGAAGGAAATTCTGCAAAAACTTCAGGGATGATGTCAATTAGCTCTCATTTTAAAAAAAACCAAAAAGGCGGAGATTTCCGGACACCGCTAACGAGTTATGTGATTGCGGACTTACGCCGTCGATATTTTCGACCATCCGTTTCGAAGCTTCTGCATGATCAAAAAAATGTTTGGTTGTACAAAAAATGTGCGCGGTCCAAATAGTAGAGGAAATATGACAAAATAACCCAATCTTCTCGATTGGTCAACTTAGTGCCAGCTAAGTGCCGATTGGTTACGTGTAAGTAATTTAATTTTAAGGATTAGTAGCTTCTTCTGTTTTGAACTGTGTTAACGATAAGGAATGCTTATTCTAGATTATATTTCTAAAATTCACAAAAAACGATACATTTAATCTTCCATATTTTGTATATTTGCCAATACAAATGAATTTTATACCTTGCACGGAGCCAGACTTATACTGCTAAATTTTACTCAAAATTGGCAAAAATTATTGCCCTTCTTATTTTGCTGTGATTAGGATCCACTTAAACTTCTCTCGATGATGTAAACCAAATAGGACCCAGTTCCTAGATTTCCTCAACTTTTTAAAATTTTCTCGCATATTTTAAGGACTCCATCATGATTTCGTCATTTTCGGTTTCTTTTCGCGTCCAATACTGGCCTGAACTTGGGTTTGAGGGCTGCTTTTGGGCAAAATGTGCGGGTTTTATGCGTTTGCAATCGAATGCCGGAAAATCCCCATTTTAATCCGCCAAAACTGGCCTTCAAACCAACGTTGCCAGATTGTGTGAAAATATACGGATATACAACATTGAGTTTAATAGAGAAATCAGCTGAATTTTAAGCACAATCTGGCAACAATGCTTCATACCCATGTTTAGGCCAGTACTGGATCGAAAAAGAGATCGGAAATGACCAAATCAGTACGAAGGTTAATCATCAAAAGAGAGCGATTTTTGTCAAATCGTGACATGGTTTAGCTGCTTTCAGGGCCACAGTAAAATGCGACGTAAAAAAGGAACAATTAGACTGTGTTAAGCAGAAAGGAACCAAGCCACAGAAGCAAATTTAAATTTCCAAATTTAATGAGGCAATTTCATTTTGTACTTGAAACGGTTTGAACTTGTCTGGTACGGTCATGTCAATAGGATGAGGGAAGAGAGGCTGCCAAAAAAGATGCTTGATTGGGTTCCTCCTGGGAGGAGACGTAGGGGACGCCCAGTGAGAGGTTGGCGACAGGGGCTTTTAAATGAGATGAGGGAGTGTCAACTCCCTGATGACCTGTGGGAAGACCGAGCTATGTGACGATTAGGCGTCGTAAAGCGCCAAAGAGCGCTATAAAAGCGACTCATATGTATGTATACATGAAACTAGAGTACCTGTATAGCGAGAGTATAGACAGATGTGAAACTCCGAAAATCCATCAGGCCTTCACCGATGCCTCCGCGAATAAAGTTAGGGCCCAGAAATGCAGCCAACCTATGAATTTCAATTATCCAGAGCGATTTATTAATACAATTATTACGAACCATCGTTTATGAAGCACGTATTTGACTTAGTTTTTGCATAAATTTACTCATTTTTGCGGACGAACGCTCATTTATGTACTTTCTTAGCCATCTTCGTTATAATTGGAATCTACAGACTGGCAGTGAAATTTTGTGCGTTAGAAGTTGGTTAGAAGGGTGGCTGCACTTTTGGGCCCTAAGCCTTCCATGAAGCGATCTGTCCATACTCTCGCTATACAGGTACTCTACATGAAACGGTCCATCGGATTTTTGTGCAAATTTCAGGGGATTTCTGCACAGTATGACACAAAGTCCTTTAAATTTTCAAGGAATCCGCAAAAACGTTCTTTTGTAAGAAAATTGAATTGAGCCGTTAAATTTGGCTATAGCTGACGGGACTTGATTCATTTCTGCAAAATGCGGTCCAATTTTGTTCAATGACACAGTGACAAGTTTTCCAATGCCGTATTTTCCCCAACTTCGACAAAGATAAATGCAAAACTTGAGCTAGAGTTACATCGTGTTTGTTGCGTACGTCAGAACTGCCGTGCTAAGGAAGAACGCCTTATGAGCCTTAAGACGTTGCCAAGTTTCCTCCGATAAAAACCGCATATACTGGGAAAATTGCGAATATTATTTTCCAAAATTTTCAGACAATTTTGTACGCAATTCAATCTAAACTATCTGAAAATTTCAAGGAAAAATATGCATGAATGATATCTTAACTATATGTTTTATCAAGGAAAATTTGGCAACGCCTGAAGGCTCATACAGCGTTCTCCCTTAACACGGCAGAGAACAGCACAGCTTCACGAGTGTGCGATCACGGCCCAAGGTTCGAAGCCCGCGCCGAGGTGCGGGAATCGCTGGGTGAATGAATGTCAAGAAGCGTCAGATCGCTAGTCGCGATGTCGTAGATAAGAAAAAGAAAAAAACGAAAAGGAAAAAAAACCGGGGTGTAAGCGATTCGCGTTTCCTCCTATTGTCGCGTGCACAATGGAAAGACGGCGCGGGAAATTTGAAAAATAGATTTTCGGGACAGTAGCGCCGCCGCCGCGCCGCACAGGGGATCGCGTCGATAGGGGAGGTCGGACAAAATTTGGAAACTTTAAACGCTTCTAACTCTGTTTATACAAAATGGGTCACTAAACCTTGTTTATTTTATTGAATATTCTGAAAGTACTATGTGAGTAGATAACGTGGTGATTTTTCCGCATTTTCATGGAGCCGAAATCGCGGAGAAAACCGCTTTTGAAAAATCTAAAAACTGCACGACATTTCAAACGCACCCGAATGGCGGGAAACTGACGGTGTTGATATACTGCGGTAGTCATGTTGCAGTCTTTTCTCATTTTCCTCTGATGTTTGTCAAAATAAAACTTATTTCAATGTGGGATTGTTGCTTGTTTATTACAGCTAACATATGAATGAGATTTGAGTTTTGAATTCAAAAGATATAATTTCGACTTTAGTATTGCTCTCATATACGAAGAGTAGATAGACATTTGACTGACTTAGTGGAAACCCGTGCCCGCTTCTGATTGGTGCCGGATGACATCATTCGGTGCGGCGCGAAACCGGGGCGTTTTAAATTTGCGTATAAGTTAAGCGATTTGAACTGCGCATTTCTCGGTTATTGAGTTACTTGTTCGCGTTTTTAATGTGCGCATCGTATTCTATGCGTCATTTTCCTTCAGAAAACTATATTCGCAAGTCAAAATTCGTTCATGGTTTATTGGTTTAGTGACCCATTTTGATGTCCTAAAACTGGTCCCATCGGTTTCCTCGTAAAATTTTTTATCCGTAGCACCCATTGAAATTTAAAATGCGACGAAATAAATATCAAAACGTGTAGTTTTACTTAAAACTTGACCTCGTACAGCAGAAAGGAATCAAGCCACATCAGCGATTGCCAAATGTAACTGGGCTACTTTATTTTTTACAGGAAAACGGTTGTGCGGAATCTTTCGTAAATTTTAAAAAAATGTGCTTCGTACTAACAATAAGCGGAAAATTCACTAACAATCTCACAAGAATCCGCACAACTTTTTAATGTAATGAACACTGGAAAAAAAAAAAATATATTGGATCTAGAGTCCAGACTCTTAAAAACGTCGACAAGAAAAAGTACTCTTGATTCAATCAGAATCTAACTTAAATCAAGAACCAAGCCTCTTAATTCAAGCGGATTTCGTTTTGATTCAAGCAAAAATCCGATGGAATCAAGAGTATTTATTCTTGGCAATGTTTTCAAGAGTCTGGTCTCTAGATCCAATGTGTTTTTTCCAGTGAAGGCGCGTTTCGGATAATGTTGGACCTGCCTCGAACTTCAACCAGAACTTCTCTGTGTCAGCAAAGCGTTCAACAGCTTCTTTCCTCGGTTCATTGATGCTGTTGCGTCGGATGGACAGAAGCTTGGTATAAAACTTTCCGTCTGGAGTTTGCGAAGTCTCCTGATTGACCTCGCCCAAAATACCTCTCGTGATTCTGTTCCCCTCTCTATTTCCGAAACTATAGAGTACCTATAAGGAGAGCATGGACAACTCGAAATATGTAGCTCCTAGGGCCCAAAAGGGTAGGTAACCTTCAAAAATGAAAAATGTCACTGTCAATCTTTACACTCCAATATCAAACGAAAATGGACAAGAAAATTCATAAGTAAGCATTCTTCCGCAAAAATGAGTAAGCTTATGCAAAAACCAAGTCAAATACGTGCTTTACCAACGACAGTTCCCAATAATCGTGATTATAATTCACTCTGGATAATTTGATTTCATGGATTGCCTACCCTTTTGGGGTGTAAGAGCTCCATCACCTAACCTAAAATTTTCGACAAGTCCATACTCTCTCTATATAGGTATTCTATCCGAAACTTTTTCCTCGCCCAAAACTGCCGTGATAGCGAAGACAGCCGTAACTGCAAAAATGAAGTTTTGAGAAAACGGGCTCTGGAGCTTCTGACCGAAAAATTTTATTGAAAGGATCCTCTGTCCTTCGTCAAATTGCCACTAATCGTCCGAAAGATTCCTAGAAATCGTTTGGATGATTAAAAATCAACCGATTTTATTTCAATTACGTAAAAAGGGTATTTTTCATTTTCATGCTAGGTTATTGTTAGGCAAGACAGCCGTAAGTGCCATCTTTTGCATGCTTTCGAGGTTGCGCTTTGGACGCACAACAAACACATTTTCAGGTTAGAAATCCGCAGATGAGGGCGGCATTCCTCTTGAAAGCACTGTTTTCATTGGTTCTCATGCACCTGCGGCTGTCTTGAAGAAAACTATGTCATTGTTTGTGCACTTAAGGCTCTTTCATACGTCTCGTTTTCATCAAATTAGGATGAATTTTGCTGTTTCAGCTGTCTCAGTAATTTCATCTAAAAGAGTTTAGACGAATTTTGAAGAAAAATCGATTTTGAAAATTTGGCACTTACGGCTCTCTTCGCTATCACGGCAGTATTCCCCTCGCTATTTCCGAAACTTTTTCCTCGCCCAAAGGAGTTCCCATTTTTTCACCTGATTCGGGGGCTCCTCGCCCGAAAGGGTTGCTCCTACCGGATCCACTGTGCGGCACCCCACACGGCCCGCACGCGCGTCCCCTAATGACTCCGACTCCGAAAGAGACGGGAGACGAGATGCATGTTATCATAAATAACCTTCCGGAGCCCGAGCCGCGCCTCGTGTATCTCGTTCTGTCGCGTCTCGGTCGTCAGGTTTTTCTCCTATTTTAATTTTCTCTTCACCGCCGCCGCCGCGCCGAGCCGCTTCTCGAGTTTCCCGCTTTTCCGACTTCTACGACGTTCACTTAGTCGCTTGTGATTCCCTCCTCCGGAGTCACTTGCGGGACGCCATTCACTTTATTGCCGCACGCACTGCTTCTTCTACATTGAGGATGGTAAGACTCTTTGCTCACTGGAAAAAAAACAAGAAAAAAAATCCAACATGAGTATGTTGGAAAAGCGTGCCGAATAACTGAAATGTTGGACAAATACCTCTTATTTTCACGTCTTTGCTTTTTGCATCAATTGGTACTTTTTGCTAAATTTGGGAGAAAATATTGATTCATGAACGTTGAATGTAAATTTAATTTTAAAGATTCCGTCCAATTATCTTGATTTTAAGCTGATATGCGGCATTTGCGCACGACCGTGATTTGGGCGAACTGCCGTGCATCGAAATCGCGTTCAGTTAATCTCTTTGGATTTCGAACTGTAACTTCTCTCCTATTCGGCCGATTTGTACAAATGAGGTCTCTTTTTATTTGTACTTCAACGGAAAGGAAAGAAAAACTCGCTAAATAGACGGAAAACAATTTTTGAGAAAATTTGGTAGATCCTGGCATCACGGTGAATGGTTAATCGGTTAATCGCCTCGCCGTCTTTTATTGCCTTGCTCGAAACCTGACACCCAAAGCTATATCGCGAGATAACTGTAGTGGTTTAAGTGGATTTCGGCAGGGGCATGGTTAGTACATAGTATAATGAGTCACGAGGCTCATCACAGATTGCACTTACAGTGCAAGACGCTCATTGGCTATAGAGTTTTGGCGGGAAAGAAGGTTCTAGAGTTGAGTCCTCCGAGCGTAAGAAAGCTCTATGAGGTTTCTGTCAAATTGAATAATACGGTTTTGACAGAAAAATGTTCTCAAGGGTTTCAATTAGCAGTTCATTAGATTTTTTGGTAAAAGACCATCAGGGCTTGACAGTATAATGGTTCAAAGACAAGAAAACGGGTCCGAGGAAAAAAATATTTGGACGGCCCGTTGAATAGCATTGGTTGATCTGTGTGCTGTACTATGGTACATCCAAGTGATTTCAAAAAGCGAGCCCTACTGGCACGCTAAAAAAAAAAAAAAAAAAAAAAAAAAAAATTGGATCTGGAGTCCAGACTTTTGAAAAACATTGACAAGAAAAAATACTCTTGATTCAATCGGATTTTTGCTTGAATCATAACGAAATTCGCTCAAATTCAGAGGCTTGGTTTTTGATTTAAGCTAGATTCTGATTGAATCAAGAGTAATTTTTCTTGTCGATGTTTTCAAGAGTCTGAACTCTAGATCCAATGTGTTTTTTCCAGTGATTGAACTGATGTTTTCCTTGTTGAAATTGGTAAAGAAAGGCCACCAAAGAGTCAGCCAACGACGCACAGTGGATCGAGTCAATCGTACAGGTCGGACAAGAATTTTGTCTGGAACTACAAAATTTGATGTTTGTTTCGTCACAAATTCAATTTTAAGGAGCGTCTCTGAGAGGAAATTTCACGAAAAACCAATTAAACCACCTTCAGAACGTCAAAGATTTGTAGAAACGGAGTTATAAGCGTTTAAAGTTTCCAAATTTTGTCCAGCCTCTCCTATTGACTCGAACCATTGTGCGACGCCGAGGAATCATGAATAGGGGAGTGAGGGAGACCTATTGGTTCGCCTTCAGGAAATCGGATATGCAATAAACGCATTAAGGTGCTCGAATAGTTGCGCTGCTGCCCCTTCGCCAGCCAATACACGGTCTCGTCAAGGTGCGTCGTTGACCTCGCGGTGTTGGATCGTGAATGGACCACGAGACAAAGTACGAATTTAAGCAATCTGATACATGATTCTTAACCAGAATTTCACGTAAAACACGATCCGCACAACGAAAATTACTGAAACAAACTCCTAACGAAGATATTAATGTTTTTATTTCACATTGGTTACGAGGAATTTGAACTGCCCGCTCGCAAGAACCTCAAAGCTCTACGCGAGTAAAATCGCGCACTACAACGGTTTCAGCAAACTTCTCAATCGAGCAATGTTCATTTCCCACCATGTGTTTTTCTAACTATAAGCAATTTGCTATAGCTTAGCCAAAGCGTCAAGACTGAGGTTGCCAAATTTTTATATCGCAGAGACTGTCATGATTACGTGCAGCGCGCAATGTGAATCACGCAGAGCATTGAGTTTTCATGAGCAAATGGTTTGAATTCACGCATCAGGAGTCATCGAATACCTTTGTAAGGAGTTGATTTCGGTCATTTTTGTTGTGCGCATCGTGTTTTACGTGAAATTTTGGTTACGAAACATGTATCAGAATGCTGAAATTCGTACCTTGTCTAATGGTCCATTCTCTCGTTGTGCTGCTTGCCTATTTTGAAATCTCTGTAAATGAAAACTAAAGGGTTGATATGTGCGAGTTAATGACGCGCCTTATCAACACTTTGTGTTGGAATTCACTGATTGTTCTATCTTTATTTTTTTAATCGTAACTTGAACGTGTTACTGTTCAGGCGAGCTTTGTAATTGAACGTCCCTTAACTGGAAATCTTCACGTCGGTCCTGTAAAGGCCTTTTATTTTATCCGATGTCTTGTCGTGCAAGCGAAGAAAGAAGAATTCGAGACGAGAGACGACACGAGTGCCACCGGCTTAGTTAGCGCGTTACGAGGACTTGGCGAGAAATCCTAACGCTGTCACCGTTAAAGCTTTTCTTCCTGAGAAATCAATCGAAACTGGCTCCGAGCTGCGAACCGAGACGTTTTCCGAGTCGAGAGGATCAAATATACCTTCTAATTCTCACTCCGAGTCACCACTCGAGGCCAGAGAGCACGACTTAGTAGAAAAGTTTTCCTTCGCAGTCAGTCGAGAAACCTCTTATTCCGTATTTCACCGAGCGTAAAGACGTAACTACATTTCGACGTTGCGAAATTTTCACCTATAAATTGAATTTTAACCGAGAAACTGTTTGGCAGTTTCAATTGAACATTTTACTGATTATTCTCCTGATCAACACTGGAAAAAAAACACATTGTATCTAGAGTCCAGACTCTTGAAAACATTGACAAGGAAAAATACTCTTGTTTCAATCGAATTTTTGCTTGAATCAAAACGAAATCCGCTTAAATTAAGAGGCTTGATTCTTGATTTAAGCTAGATTCTGATTGAATCAAGAGTACTTTTTCTTGTCGATGTTTTCAAGAGTCTGGACTCTAGATCCAATGTGTTTTTTTTTCCCAGTGAATCGCATAAATCAGGAATACTTTAGTCAGTCATATAGACTGATTTAGTAACTACACTGAAAAAAAGTGAAATTGACTAGACATTCTGGATGTAAAAAAGAGATAAAGTACCAAGAAAAAAGTGAAGTTGTTTTACCGTTCTGGATGTAAAGAAAGTGTGCGAGAACTTATAAAATGCTGAATTACCCGTTTCAGTAGTTACTTTAGCAATGCCAAGATGTAAAACTAACCGCTGTGTAGGGTAATTCAGCGTTTTATTAGTTCTCGCACACTTTTTTTACATCCAGTATGTTAAATCAAATTCACATTTTTTTTTGGTGTGCGTCATGGTTCAACTGTAAATAAACACATAACCCCGTCTCTGATTCTCGCTCTTGGCTCCATAGTGGTGAAATGCGTCTAAAAGTTTTGTGCAATCGAAATTTCTCGTGTTTAATGAGTCTGTTCATTGATTTGTGTCAATGTCTACATCGGAATGAATAAGCACAAATTAGCTCACGCAAGATTTCATGGGGTTATGTTATTTTTTGTTTTGAGTTAAACTATACTGAATTTGATATTACACCGAATGACTGGTCACTAAATCAGTCTATTCTAAGGAAAAATGTATTTTTTTTTTTGTCGATTTTGTAGCCTGGGAATAGAAATACATTTTTTCGTCTAGAAAACGGCAATTTGAAGCCGCTTTGAGCCCGATTTCGATTAATTGGAAATCGTTCAGATTTGATTGACACGTTTGCTCATTAGTGATACAACTATTTTAACTCCAGGGAGATCGTGTTGCCTATACGCTGTATTGAAGGCGAGATACATGTCGTACCTGGGGAAACTAAAGTTTGCGATTCCTGCACTGACTTATTTCTTGCTGTGCGATATACATCGCAAGTTATGCGATGATATCATACTGTTCAACATCGTTTTGTTTTAATGTATATTTTTAACCGGCTACATCTCCTCAACGGCAAACACCGATTCTCCACCAGTGCGTGCATGAATTCCGATAAATTGATTGTTATGCCATTTAAAACTATGGTAAAGAATCGATTATTAAGGTGTTTGCTGCAAACACCCTATTTATCGATCCTTTTCCATAGGTTTAAATGGCATAACAATCGATACATCGCAATTCACGCCACGCCACTGTTCTCCACTTTAAGAAAGAGCGCGTGGGAAAATACCGGAGAAAACTCCACCACTTCACATGTTGTGCTATTCTACCGTGCGAAGGCAAAACGCCGTATTAATCTTCAGACGTTGCCATAGTTTATTCGATAAAAGCGGTTTTACTCGGATAGTTCTCAATATTTTTCTTTTGGCTTCCCAGATAATTTTGTTCACAATTTGATCTGAAATATCGAAGACATTCACGGAAAAATATTCATATTTTCCCTCAGAAATGCTAATGGAGATGTTGCATGTGTGAGGGATTTGCGATTTGACCATTGACTCTTATGTAAAAGTTCGCGAAAAACACGATGGTGCTACTGGTTTTCTCTGAAATCAACTCCCAAGCTCAAAAAACGCTTTCAAGTTGAGGCCAAAATGGAGGGGATATCCCACCCTACCTGAGAGTCCACTCTACATCAAACAAACTTCCATGCAAAGATAGGGAGCAAATACATTGACAGGGCTGCCACTTTATTTGGGGATTCAAGACTGAAAACACGACAACCTTGCGAATGTATTTGCTCCCTACCTTTGCGTGGAGAGTTCGTTTTGATGTAGAGGTGGGCTCTCTGGGTAGGGTGGGATATCCCCTCCAATTTGGCCTCAACTTGAGAGCTTTTTAGGAGCTTCGAAGTTGATTTCAGAAAAAAACAGTGGCACCATCGTGTTTCTCGCAACTTTTACATAAGAATCTACAGTCAAATCGCAAATCCCTCACACATGCAACATCTCCATTTTATCCAAGGAAATTTGGCAACGCTCGAATTTTCATACGGCGTTCTTCCTTAGCACGGCAGTATTCGACCGTGCTTCTTGAAAGACAAGCGGGGGCGGTGGTAGGGACGGCGAGAGTTAAGCGGAGGGGGGAGGGGGTTAAATGCGTCTTATTTGAAACGATTACCCAGCTCGGGAGCAGTGTGTGTACGTAAGACGCGAAGCGCTGCGCCGGAGAGAAGATGCTTCGTGCTCCTGACTACTTAAAAAATTAGGAATTAAAAGCTCCGTGTTTGTTTACGAGTTACACCCCCCCCCTCTCATTTCAAGATCTGACGCCCTCGTTTCTCGTCTACTTGCTTTTGCCGGCTCTATTAACGCTGCTCACGATGCGATGCTGTGCGATAGATCAAGATACAATATGCTTCATGTTGACGATGAAATAGGTACCGTTCAAAGGCGCAAAATCTCTACGATCTCTCGATCCTAGGACTGCAGGCTCGCGGTGCACACAAGTCGAAAATGGTGTGCACCGCGATACGTGCGGCACCGAGAAATTCCAACGATTAAAGTACGCGCCACCGTGCTGAACACGTAATGCGTGAAGTATTCATGCAGTCTTGTAGGCGCTGATATGAGTTAAACGCGCACCGTGGTGTACCAGTATACCAAAAGTCTTGTACGCGCAATGCGTTTCGCGCTAACCTCAGTGGGTTCAAGTCACGGAGTCAGCGCTCTGCAACGCTTCTTATTCTTTTCTTCCTCCTCTTTCTTTATCATATTCTCCTTTCTCGTCCTCTTTGGCTCCTTCTGCTTCTAATTCATGTGAGTTCATACGAAAAATTCCAGGACCCCAGACCAAGGTCAATCAAACTCTGCTCAGATTCGCAACATTCATTCACTCCCGATATAGTGGAATAACCTCAAACCATGGTGTCAAGAATCATTAACCATGCTCTTATCTTGATTTTCCCTGATTTCAGGAGATCATTCCCTGATAGGGAACCGAAGTTTTCTCTCTATTTCCTGGCTACGCTTGAGAAAAACTTATAAAGCTCTGGAGTTGCACACTTAAATATCGATTTTTTCCATCTTTCGGCCAGTTGTTTGGCACCAATTCTAATTTTAAATTACACAAGCGTTTCTGATGTTACTATTATCTGGTTAATGAAGCCCCTCTGTTATTTTGATGATGTAAAGATTCAAATATGTCATTCAGGAGGTAAATAATGTCGGAAGAGGTGCATTAACATAAAGCTCCTTAAAAACAGGTGCACTTAAAATTTCCGCAAAATTTGAAAAACGAAGTAGTTTCTAGGCGAAAGTAGAAAAGATCTCTAGTTTCTGGAACATAATCTCCGATTTTTTCCTAAATTTCCGGAAATTCTCTAATCGTGTTAAGGGTTCTTGTACATTCGTAAAATACAGACAGTGATTAGAAGAATTAAAGCTAAATGGGGTTTTTAATAAGAGGTGAAGGAAAACCAGAAATTTTGGAGATTGAGAAACGCAAAAAAAGTCCAGGGCGAGTCAAGGAATTAAATAATGAAGGAACGATGGAAGTCCTGATCTAGGTCTTTAAATTCTGCTCGAATTATGCTTGGTTAGCCACACCCGATTTTTCGAGATCCTATTTTCTCCAGGTGCGAGACTCAAAGGCAGGTATTCGATCATGCCGTTCGCTGCGTACGGTTTGGGAACCTTTGACACAGACTGTATAGCTTACTAGGGGGCTACGCCCCCTGGCCGCTACGCGGCCCAACCCCCTGAAGGCGCTCCGCGCCATCAATGGGCCGCTTCGCGGCCCTATTTTTTACCCTCCAATCAGTGTTAGGTTTATTTTTCCCCCTAAAAAATTACGATGTGAGGTATACTTTAATTTTAAACTTTACTTAAAATTACTTTAAAATTAAAAGGACGCGTTTTCGAATGACTGTTTGATGAAATATTGCAGTAAAACAATGAACAATGATAGTCAGGTAATAATTAAAATATTACAAATTGCGGATCGAACCCACATCGAATACAATGTGCACACATTCGACGTCTTAAACCGCTCGGCCACCGCTCGACGTGAGAATCTCGGCGCAAATCTAGTGTAGATAAGTGTAGAGCTGATGCGCAGGCTACACAGCTACTGCGCAACCTCCTCGACCACTGCGCATCCTCCCGCGCATAGCGGTAGCAGTACCGGAGCATTCTGTAAACTCACTCACTTTTATAACGTGATTTTAAAAAAACCTGGGTCCTTTTTCCAAAATCTGATTACAGCGGGCTCATCTAGGGCCTATTACCTGTCGATTTACGCAAAGAATCATGGAAATCGGCCCGGTAGAACGCTCAAACGAACTATGACAAAAAGTATAAATTTACATTGTTTAAATGGGAGAATTCGCAACTTTACCACGTAATATAAAAAAACCTGGGCCATATTTTGAAAATCTGAAAAGAGTTGGCTTATCTAGAGACAATTGCCCGTCGATAGCCGCAAAAATCATGAAAATCGGCCCGGTAGAACGCTGGAACTAAGCGTCACCAGTTTCGCAAAATTAGGAGGTCTTGGAGCTTATAGTATAGAGATACTACAACTCGATTATACCTCGCTGTATCTGAGCGGATGATCAAGACGATTCACGCCGCGCTCGAAGGCTCAAAGGCAAAGGCGAGAGGCGAGATTGGCAGGACAGGTTAGCGCGACACTTCCGGATCAGTGGTGCGGAACGTTTTTTATCCTTTTAATTTCAAACCCGCGGGAAAATCCGCTCGCGTTTTAAAAAATAGACGGCTCCCCGGCCGGAAGGGCTTCATTTTTTTAACCCACGCTGCCCTGCTAAGGAAGAACGCCGTATGAGCCTCCAGACGCTGCCAAGTTTCCTCCGATAAAAATCGAGTTTATTGGGAAAATTGGGAATATTTTTCCCCAAAAATATCAGACAATTTTGTACGCAATGAACCACTAGACAAGGTACGAATTTCAGCATTCTGATACATGTTTCTCAACCAAAATTTTGCAAGAAACACATTGCCCACAACGAAAATTACCGCAATCAACTCCTTCCGAAGATATTTAATGATTCTTGATGCGTGAATTCAAACCACCCACTCATGAAAACTCAATGCTCTAAGTGATTCACATCGCGCGCTAAACGTTATCATGACAGTCTCTGCGACATAAATATCTGGCAACCTGAATATTGACGCTTTGGCTCAGCTATAGCAAATTGCATATGGTTTGAACAACGCATGGTGGGATTTGAACATTGCTCGATTGAGAAGCTTGCTGACAGTTGTAGTGCGCGATTTGACTCACGTAGAGCTTTGAGTTTCTTGTGAGCGGGCAGTTCAAATTACTCGTGACCAATGTGAAATAAATACGTTAATATCTTAGTTAGGAGTAGAGTCCCTTTATACTGAGAGTCAAGACAATTCGGCTCATGGATGTCACAAACGGGAATAAAGATTACAGAAATTGAACGTTTTTCGTAATCTTTGATCGGCCCATTCTCAAATGCCTTTCTCCGTTCCTCCTCTCATTCCGTTTGTTCCTTGCCGAACCCGTAATTCCCTGGTCCATTCCAGATTATAATCTTTGCAATTGGTGAAAATGTAATCTTTATTCCCGTTTGTGACACTGTGGAGGCCTAAAATACGGGAACCAATCAGAAATGGATTCAAATTGTCTTGACTCTCAGTAGAAAGGGACTCTAGTTAGGAGTTGATTTCAGTACTTTTCAATGCAAGATTAGTGTTCTGCGTTAAATTTTGGTTGAGTTTGTCTATCGCTTTATGTACCAATTTTAAAAATCAGCCGGCAGACTGCTACCGAATGATTTTCGACTTCAATGAATTACTGCCGAATGCGGTATAATCTTCAATCGCACCGGCAAATCCGAAAGAGGATCCGCTGGCATCCGTGCCAAAAAAGTCTACTGGCAACGATTGGCGAGGGAGGGATAAGGGATAAGCGTCACTTACGATCAATTTGCTCTGGTAAAAGCGCAGCGATTTATCACGATCCGATCAGTTTCGTTTAAGATGACACAGACGCGTTGCCAATGAACATTAAATATCGTAAAAACTAGTTTTTTTTTTACCACCACCGCAGATTTTGGGAACCATTAGGTAAGATTTTGTTCGCAACTTCCTTAATAATTTAAGGAAAAATATTCATAGCTTTTCTCAAAAATGAACATTTTATCGAAGGAAATTTGGCAGCTCTCGAATACTGCCGTACTAAGGCAGAATGCCGTATGAACATTCGAAAGTTGCCAAATTACCTTCGATAAAATGTTTATTTTTGAGGATAGCCACGAATATTTTTCCTTGCAATTTTCAGTAACTTAAGGTGGATTTGCGAACGATGTTATATGAAAAATTAGAAGAAAAGTTTTTACACATTTTCCCGAGAATTCGTTAATTACTAAAAGAAATTTGACAACGCATGAAGGTTCATGCGGCATTTTTCTTTAGCACGGAAGAATACTGCCGTGCTAAGGAAGAACGCCGTATGAGCCTTCAGACGTTGCCACGTTTCCTGCGATAAAAACCTTTACAAGGAAAATTGCAAATATTATTTTCCAAAATTTCCAGACGATTTTGTGCGCAATTTAATCTAAAATATCTGAACATTTCAAGAAAAAATATGCATGAATGTTGTCAAAAATACATGTTTTATTACGGGAAATTTGGCAACTCTCAAATGTTCATACGGCGTTCTTACTTAGCACGGCAGAATATTCATACGGCGTTTTTACTTAGCACGGCAGAATGACGGCTCCCCAAATTGACCTTTAGGGAGGAAAAAGAGTGCATTTTGAAGAACCAAAGCAAGGCGCTGAATTAAGAGGGCGGATAAGAGGACGGCCAGAACCGGGATGGAAAAGCAAATAACGATCGGGATAACATGAAAGGTTTCACTGAGCCGATGATAAAACAGGGAGAAAAACAAAGGACGAACACTTGTTCCCGGGCGTAACCCCCGATCCCGGTCGGCTGAGATGATGTAGGGTCGAAGCGTGGAGGAATCACGCTCGTGATTTTCTGGCCGCTCGATTTCCGAAGCACGCCACGTCGCACAGTGCTACGAGTCTTTATAGCAGTGGGAAGAGAAATTTGTGACGAAAATCGCATATTAAGATGTTTATTTCGTCACTAATTCCATTTCAAGGGGTGTTTCTGAAAGGGACTTTTAGGAGACAACCACACTGGATTAACCACGCCACACAATGCTACGAGTCTTTATAGAAGTAGGACGAGAAATTTGTGACGAAAATCGCATAGTTTGATGTATATTTCGTCACTAATTCCATTTCAAGGGGTGTTTCTGAAAGGGACTTTTAGGAGACAACCACACTGGATAAACCACGCCACACAATGCTACGAGTCTTTATAGAAGTAGGACGAGAAATTTTTGACGAAAATCGCATATTTTGATGTTTATTTCGCCACTAATTCCATTTCAAGGGGTGTTTCTGAAAGGGAATTTTTGGAGAAAACCAATACACACTGGAAAAAAAAAAAAAAAAAAAAAAAAAAAAAAAAAACACATTGGATCTGGAGTCCAGACTCTTAAAATTGTCGACAAGAAAAAATACTCTTGATTCTATCAGATTTAAGCTTAAATCAAGAACCAAGCCTCTTCATTTGAGCGGCATTCCTTTTGATTTAAGCTTAAATCCGATTGAATCAAGAGTCCATTTTCTTCTCAATGTTTTCAAGAGTCTGGACTCTAGATCCAATGTGTTTTTTTTTTCCAGTGAGGGGTGTTTCTGAAAGGGAATTTTAGGAGAAAACCAATGCAGGGTGTTTAGTTTTTTCCCATTTTGCAAAATCCTGAGGTTTCTCGATTTTTGACTGCTAAATCCTGATTTCATAATTTTTCCAAATCCTGATTTTTTGCGGAGAAAAATTAAAATTTCCGCTTAAGCGTATGCGTAAGCATAAAAAAATCCGATCGGACGGCCGACTTTTCTCAAGACCTGATTTTACGACCGATTTTTTCTCAAATCCTGTTGAAATCGGGATCAAATCCTGATAGAATCGGGAAAATCCTGTTCTTCGACACCCTGCAATTAAATTTTTGACGAAATCGCATATCTTGATGTTCATTTCGTCACTAATTTTATTTCAAGGAGTGTTTCTGAAAGGGAATTTTAGGAGAAAACCAATGCAGGGTGTCTGGTTTTTTCCCATTTTGCAAAATCCTGATTTTTCCCGATTTTTGACTGCTAAATCCTGATTTCATAATTTTTCCAAATCCTGATTTTTTGCGGAGAAACATTAAAATTTCCGCTTAAGCGTATGCGAAAGCATAAAAAAATCCGATCGGACGGCCGACTTTTCTCAAGACCTGATTTTACGACCGATTTTTTCTCAAATCCTGTTGAAATCGGGATTAAATCCTGTTTGACCGCAAATCCTGATAGAATCGGGAAAATCCTGTTCTTAGACACCCTGCAATTAAATTTTTGACGAAATCGCATATTTTGATGTTCATTTCGTCACTAATTTTATTTCAAGGAGTGTTTCTGAAAGGGAACTTTAGGAGAAAACCAATGCAGGGTGTCTAGTTTTTTCCCATTTTGCAAAATCCAGATTTTTCCCGATTTTTGACTGCTAAATCCTGATTTCATAATTTCTCCGAATCCTGATTTTTTGCGGAGAAAAATTAAAATTTCTGCATAAGCGTATGCGAAAGCATCAAAAAATCCGATCGGATGGCCGACTTTTCTCAAGTCCTGATTTTACGACCGATGTTTCCTCAAATCCTGATGAAATCGGGATCAAATCCTGATTGACCGCAAATCCTGATAGACTCAGGAAAATACTGATGCTAGACACCCCGCAATGAAACGGAATTTCTGAAAGGGAATTTTAGGAGAAAACCAATGCAGGGTGTCTAGTTTTTTCCCATTTTGCAAAATCCTGATTTTTCCCGATTTTTGACTGCTAAATCCTGATTTCATAATTTCTCCGAATCCTGATTTTTTGCGGAGAAAAATTAAAATTTCTGCATAAGCGTATGCGAAAGCATAAAAAAATCCGATCGGACGGCCGACTTTTCTCAAGACCTGATTTTACGACCGATTTTTTCTCAAATCCTGTTGAAATCGGAATCAAATCCTGTTTGACCGCAAATCCTGATAGAATCGGGAAAATCCTGTTCTTAAGACACCCTGCAATTAAATTTTTGACGAAATCGCATATTTTGATGTTCATTTCGTCACTAATTTTATTTCAAGGAGTGTTTCTGAAAGGGAACTTTAGGAGAAAACCAATGCAGGGTGTCTAGTTTTTTCCCATTTTGCAAAATCCTGATTTTTCCCGATTTTTTACTGCTAAATCCTGATTTCATAATTTCTCCGAATCCTGATTTTTTGCGGAGAAAAATTAAAATTTCTGCATAAGCGTATGCGAAAGCATCAAAAAATCCGATCGGATGGCCGACTTTTCTCAAGTTCTGATTTTACGACCGATGTTTCCTCAAATCCTGATGAAATCGGGATCAAATCCTGATTGACCGCAAATCCTGATAGACTCAGGAAAATACTGATGCTAGACACCCCGCAACGAAACGGAATTTCTGAAAGGGAATTTTAGGAGAAAACCAATGCAGGGTGTCTAGTTTTTTTCCATTTTGCAATATCCAGATTTTTCCAGATTTTAGACCGCTAAATCCTGATTTCATAATTTTTCCAAATCCTGATTTTTTGCGGAGAAAAATTAAAATTTCTGCATAAGCGTATGCGAAAGCATAAAAAAATCCGATCGGATGGCCGACTTTTCTCAAGTCCTGATTTTACGACCGATTTTTCCTCGAATCCTGATGAAATCGGGGTCAAATCCTGAATGACCGCAAATCCTGATGGAATCGGGAAAACCCTGATGCTAGACACCCTGCAATGAAACACTCTTAAACTTTTTTGTTTCGTATTTTCAAAAATAGAAGCTTTCACATTTTTCCGATTTTGTCCGATTCTCTTATTGACTCGGTCCACCGTGCGCCACGGCTTAGCCCACGCTGCGCTCCTCGATCAAAAGGGTTTATCGCCCCGCTTTTTAACTGGATAGCGGCGCATCCAAGATGAGATTTCCAAACCTCGTATCTTGAACTTTCTTGGTAGCCTTGTGGGCTTTTCGTCGTACATTTAAAAAAAAAAGAGAAAAACTTCGATTTTGGATTTCGGATTCGGTGTCATATCGTCGTTTCCGTCACGAAAGCACGTAACTACATTTCAGCATTGCCAATTTCATCATCTCAAAGCCCCACCATCTGTCTCCCTGGAAGGTTAAAAGGTGAGTTTTGATTTTGAAAATCGAGGTTCACGTCACAATTTGAAAATTGCTTAATCAAAATAAGAAATTACGGAGGAATATGACCTTAATTGATACCAAATTCTGCCCTAGTCCACTCTGCCTTGCCAAGGAAAAACGCCGTATGAGCCTTTAGGCGTTTCCAAATTCCATTGGATAAAACACGAATTTCCTCATGAACTTATGAATATTTTTCTTCCAATTCTTCGGATAATTTTGTTCACAATTTTTCCTGAAACCCTGAAAATATGAAGGAGGAAGCTTCACATTTTCCCGCGAAAATTAACACTTTATGAGAGGAAATTTGGCAACTCTCGATTTGTTAATACGGCGTTTTTTTTTTTATTTGCACAATAGAAATTTTGTACAATAAACACTTTTAGACTTCATATAAGTCTTTTAAAAGCTTGTCTTAATTGTCTAAATAATATTAAACTGATTCTATATACATTTCATAAAAAGTACTACCTTTATAATATTAAGGAGAAAGGATAAAGACAGATTTACTTCAAAGTAAAAAGGCCTTATTAATTTATCTGTGTAGAATTGGGCGAATTTAGTAATGAAAACAAACTATGATTAGACTCACCATAATTTCATTGTAATTTCGGAATAAAAATACTTGAAAATTGAATAGTTTTCTCACCTGTAACAGAATAAGTCCAAAGGAGAATTAGTAAAGATCGGAGAGCATTCTAATTGAATGAAGGATGCCAGAGGTTAGAACATAAAATGACATAAAGTCCTTTTTTTTAGAGACCCAATTAAGAAATGACGTCAAATTAATGATACTAACTCTGTAAATACATATATACGAATTTAACATTGGATGGCGCCACTCTACAGGACCACTAAGATAGGTTACAGAAGCGCGCCTTCAAGAAACAGTGTAATCTAAATGCAAAATTCTGATACCACTATTCGTGCGTCAAGACAGTCATTTTGCATAGCCGGCTAATTGAAGGCAAATCTTTGGTTTCTAATGAACCAGTAGACAAGTTACGTACTTTGAAAATCGTATAAATGTTTCTCAACCGTAGTTGCACGTAGAGCGCGATTCGCACGACGAAATTACTGAAATTGATAATGAAAATGTTACAGGTTCTTTGATGCGTTGAACCTTTCCGACCATGGAGAAACAAATGTCTGGACGCTTGTACGCTTGGATGCTGGAACGCTTTGTAAAGGATTTTATCTATACCACGCCTGAAGCGCCAAGCGCTTCGGGAGGTTGGGCTGCGAAGTGGTCAGGGGGCGTAACCCCCACTATGATGAATAATTCATTCAAAGGTATTGATAGAACATTCAACATTTTTATTTTCTCCTTAAAATGCCAAACAATCATATAAGATAAAAGCAAAAACAGCTCTGTTTCCCCGCCTCGATCGCGAACCTATCAAATGATGAATTTTGCCCAAAAAATGGGCAAAAGTAAGGTCAAAATTGAATTCTACGATGGAAACACTGTAAGTACATCAAGTTTTGAAATGAAAATCCGACTGAGTGTATTGAGACGCCAAGATAATAAAGCAAGATGTAGAGAAACAGCAAAGTCCGTCCTCACTTTTTCGGACAAAAATCGATGTAACTCTCAAAGCGGCAGCTGGCGGCAGCCAAATAAGACGGATTCCTCATCCTAGGGGATCACTGGAACCCACCTTATGCATGATTGTACGGCGAAATGCGGCGAAATTTTTCAAAGTTTATTCAAACTTTTCTTTTCTTATTTTCGGAAGGGTCGTCTTTGATCAGACATTACAACGTATAGAATTGAGTGAATTTAACTTTTTAATAGTGAAATATGTTCTTCATACACTCTAAAATAAGATCCAAGCATTCATATTTGTGTCAATTATTGCCACTCGAAGAGACAGGTATGGAAACCGACCTTAGAAAACAGAGCGAAATCGGCCGTTACAGAAAATGTCAACTTCAGGAGTGCAGGGAGCAAAAGAATTTGAAAAAATCATCAAACCAACACTGGATTCATATCATATAGATCCTTAGGAACACATTCCATCACATCTTTATGCAAAACATGAGAACACCCCATGCCCGAGGTTTTACCCATTTCGTCCCACTGTGCGCCGTGGCACGCCGCGCCGGCGCGGCAGGCACCCGGCCAGCGCCTACTAACCTAAGTGGATACTTCAAGCATTGCGCAATGCGTGAAGTATCCACTTAGGTTTCTCGGGGGCCAGTGCGCGTTCCGCGCTGGCTTGACAGGACGCCGCGCCGGCCTTTCCACTGTGTTAGGCTCTAATATTTAAACTCGCGGGGTCAGCGTTTTTCAACTCATGATTTTGAAATGCTTGCACACTCTTTATGGATTATCCTCATTTAAATCAATGAAAATGTGTATTAAAGGAAAATATAATGTGTACTATGTAAATACTAATTTGGTTCCGTGTCAAATTCAATGACTTCCAAAGCAAGTGCTTTTACTGTGCTGCAGGAGGCAGATCGCGCACTAAAAGTTAAAGTACACTCTGGAAAATGGAAAATGGAAAATGGAAAGTGGAAAGTGGAAAATGATGGCAACCTCAATTTGGGTTACTTTCTAGAATTATTAATTTTCTTAGGATGCAAAATAATGTTCTTTGTATATTCTTCAAAATATCTGCCCAATTTAAGACTCCAAAATTGCGAAAGTTTTCAATTAATATCACTGAAACGGGCTACAACGATAAGATACAGAAGTGCACCTTCAACAAACTATGTACTCATAGTGGAAAATTATGATACGACTATTCGTGCGTCACGAAAGTCATTTTGCATAGCTGGCTAATTGAAGGCGAATTTTTGGTTTCCAATGGATCAGGGAAAAAGTTACGAATTTAGGCGGTCTAATACATGTTTTTGAACCAAAATTTCGCGTAGAGCACTATTCGCGCAACGGAAACTACTGAAAATAATTCCCTAAATGCATTTAATGTTTATTTACTCATTAATTAAAACTTTTCGCTCATGATGGAGATTTTTAGGCTGTATGATATGATTCGACGCAGTTCGATCCATTTTCTCACTGTTTGTCAAGACCACCAATCTAGTAGACAGCAAGGAAAGTCTTCATTTCATATTGCACTCATTTAGATGCAGAATTTCAGCTCGATGTTGAGAAAGAAATAAACCGTATTCAAACTTTCTCCAAACTTTTTGAACTCCACAGATGTCCGTATAGTATTTAAAATTTTGAAGGGTTTTTATGCGGTTTGGTATTCTGATTATTTGACCCTTTTCTCCAGACGCCGTAGAGTGGATCGAGTCAATAGGACAGATCGTACAAAATTTGGAAACTTTAATACCTACGTTCATACAAATATTTGAGGCTTTAAAAAGTTTTTCAATTGATTTCCTCGTGAAATTTTCTTCTCGAAGCACCCCTTAAAACTTAAAATTTGACAAATTAAACATCAGTAACATCAGTTAACATCATTTGCAGTTTTGGTTAAACATTCCATGACCGAATTCTGTGATTGACTCAATCCACTAAACGCCGTTCCAATTACCACTGTCAGAATGTCGGGAGGATATTACATAGACGGAACAACCATGACAATGCTCAACACAAATGATTCGCTTGCACTGCCCTGCTAAAGAAGAACGCCGTACGAACATTCGGGAGTTGCCAAATTTCCTTCACTAAAATGTTTATTTTCAAGGGAATTTATTAATATTTTACCCTGAAATTTTCGGAGACTTTAGGTGAAATAGCGAACAAAATTATCTTAAAAAATGGTAAGAAAAATATATTTACAAGTTTCCCCGAAAATACGTGATCTACGGAAGGAAATTTGGCACCGCCTGAAGGTTCATACGCCGCTTTTCCTTAGCATGGCAGTGCAATTCATGCAAAATTCAGTAACATTTCGACTGATGCGACTGCTTGACTGACGGCTCTGCCCACGTTTAACGGTTCGTAACTCGAGTTCGGATCCTGATTTTGTAACCGTGGACAATATTATCCACCAGGAAATTATTACCGGGAAAATCGTGTTTTTTCAAAGGAAATTTGACAACGCCTGAAGGTTCATACGGCGCTTTTCCTTCGCATGGCAGTGCAATTCATGCAAAATTCAGTAACATTTCGACTGATGCGACTGCTTGAGTGACGGCTCGGCCCAAGGTTTAACGGTTCGTAACTCGAGTTCGGATCCTGATTTTGTAACCGTGGACAATCTTATCCACCGTGGGAATTGCCTCGGTCCGGTGTTGCCAGCTCGGGCAGGAAAACTCGACGATGACCGACGAGGATAATCGACTGACGAGCGAAAAAAGTCAACCGTGGCGGCGACTTTCGAACCCACTTTCGTCTCGGATGAGAAAAGTTCTCTCATCGGGAATCAGTGCAGAATCCCTTTTCAAAGTTTCGTCCGCCCTCTCCACCCCTTTCAACACCGAGTCGGCGGCGGGGTTGTGGTGCGTTATTTCTTTGTATCTTTTCTCGGCGTGTTGACTCTTCTGCCTTTGTTTTACGGTCGCGTAAATTCGGGGACGCCCGATTGGCCATACGAAACGACATGCTAATCAAACAAGTCAAAGGTCATGGCTTTCGTCACGTGACTTTCGAACAGCGAACAGTCGAAACTTATTATTATTCTTCTTCTGTTTAAATGACACCAAAGCCTCTTATTGGCTTCAGAGTCTCTTTATAGAGAGTTGGGACAACGCGGCTTACGGATGTCACTAACGGGAATAAAGATTACACAAATTATTAGCCATCGATTTGTAGATAAATGCTTTAACACATGACTCAAATATTGTAGTTCCTAATAAGCCAGTTGAGCTGGTCACAGAATCGTATTTTGATGCTTGATTCTTGTAGATCAGCTAAAATAATAAGATCGGTCCAAAAAGTAACTTTCTACGTCCAATACTAGCCGAGATATTGCCCTTTGAAAAGTCGAGTTTTTGACTTCATCCACTGCGGTAGTGCCACCCTTGGTTTCTTCCACCTTGCTTTCATCAGTCGGCGTGACGTACATTTTGCACTGGTTGCTCCACGTGAAACACGGATGAAAGCAAGGTGGAAGAAACCAAGGGTGTCATTACCGCGGTTGATGACGTCACAAACTCGACTTTTCAAAGGGCAATATCTCGGTTGGTATTGAACGTAGAGAGTTGCTATGTGGAGAGATCTGATTATTTTTAGCTAATCTACGAGAATCGAGCATTACAACACTATTCTGTGGTCAGCGTGACTGACCCATCGCTAAAAGTCCAAATGTAAAACCGTGCCTCTGTAATATTCTGACTCACGTCATATTGCCGGTCCTAATACACCACAGAATTTCCAACAAGGTATCTACTAAAATAGGCTGGCCAAAAATCAATACTTTTACAGAACTTTTTCGGGACATTCCCACGGAATTTAGTACAAACACAACAGAAAAATTCAGTACATACACAACAGAAAAATCCAGTATCTCCAGTAGATGAAATGCAAAAAATTTCGAAAATCTGGATTTCTCGCTTAAATTGCTAAAAAAAAAATGAAAAAATTTCAGACCTTCATGCGAAATTTCCGCACTTTTTTTGTTCTTCAGGACCGCCCTCCACAAATCAGTACTATTTCAGGAAATTCCGGACTTAAACACCCTGTTCCAACAGCACATCGTCCAACTAATGCGCCAGGTCGTAGCCGTCAACCCTTGGCATCGCTGGAAAACCAAGCTCGGAAGCTCGGAGGGGCAGGTGAGCGGGGGGCGGGGGTTGCGGGGAGGGGCTGGGGGGGCGGGGGGGCATCGACCCGACGAAACACGCGACAGGGATGGTCACGTTCCGAGAGAGCCCCCGCGTAACTGTTCTCACCGGCGGGTTGATGCGTCGCTGTCACGTCATTTATTGATTCCCGCTTATATATATTATTCCCTCGGCCGGGCGGCCACCGACCGACGCGACTCGGCCTCAAGATTGATAGCCGAGCGCGGTGCTGGGTCTCGCCGTGATTCACATCCGCCCCGAAGGCCCGGCCCGAGTCGAATCTTCCTTGCAGACGTCGCGTCGCGTCGTTTCCCCCAGACGAAGGAGCCTAACTCTGCCGCGCTAAGAAAGAACGCCGTATGAGCCTTCAGGCGTTGCCAAATTTCCTCTGTTGAAATACATATTTTCAGGGAAATTAAGAAATAAAAACACTAAGAAGTGGCCCGAACTGTATGTAATAAGGTGGCGAAATAGTGCTGGGTCCACACCATTTCGCGGGGAAAACAAAGCCAAGAAGTTCCAAAAATTAAAATTACAGTCGAAATTAATTTTTTGAACTCTAATGCGCACCAGTACAAAACTGAGGGAAAACTGAATTCAGGGAACTGAAAAACTGTTTCAGGGAAATCTGTGCTTATATTTCCTGGACATTTTCAAAACATTTTCTTCGCGCTTCGATGCAGATTATCTGAAAATTACAAGAGAAGATATCCATAATTTTCCTGAAAAATAAACATTTGACGAAATGAAATTTGGCAACTCTCGAATGTACATACGGCGTTTTTACTTAGCACGAATTCCTTTTCACCTTGGTAAAATTTACAGGGAGAAAAAACTTAACCAACAATTCGTTAAGACGGGATGTAAAACGCAAAACAATGCCCGCCTTCGGTTAACAATTTTGAAAGAAAATTTCAGGTCCGGCCCCGCTCGAATCTTCCTTGCAGACGTCGCGCGCCGTTCCCCCGGCCGAAGGAGCCTAGTTCTGCCGTGCTAAGAAAGAACGCCGTACGAGCCTTCAGGCGTTGCCAAATTTCCTTTGATGGGTGGATTCAGGATAACTGGAATAGTTTTGTCGCCGTAATAGACAACACATTTTTCTGTGAGGGAATATTGTGCTCGTGTGTGAGCTTTTTCCCCTCTCTAATGGGATTTCAGCTTTCAGCTGAACTTTTTGCGCACGTTGGCTGAAAAACTCTAACATTTCGAACACATTTTTTGGTCATATTTTTAGTAGTAATGATAATCACTCGAATTTTTTGCATCAATCTACGCAGGGTTACGTATCATGACGCTTTTCAACGATTTATCGCTCTACTTTTCAATTTTAATATGTAAATGGCTAATAATGTGCTGTCCGTTACGCTGACTTTTTACTGCGTAACAGACAGGACATTTTCGGAATTTACATAATATTAACCGAGAAAGGAGCAATAAATCATTAGAAAGCGTTATAATACGTAACCCTTTGAAGATTAATGCACTGAAAAAAAAACTCTGGTCTCGGGAGCCGCAATTACGGGCTATATAGACATACCGTCCGCTCCGGGCTCAAAGGCCGAAAATTCCGGCTGCTGGAGCCATAGCTTCAGCCTCTGAACCTGGAGCAATCGGAGCTACGCCTCCAGCAGCCGGAATTTTCGGCCGTTGAACCCGGAACGGACGGTATGTCTATATGTCGCAGGCAAATAGTGAAATCAGGCATTTTGTCAAATGCCTGGGCAGATAGTTAAATTTTGACGGTCCACAAAATTTTGTGAATTTATGGCGAAGAGCTCACGAGTTTTCAATATTTTTCGGAAAAATAACTCATCAAACCTACGAACTCTTTTTGTCTCTTTCTCTCCAATTTCTTCTCATATTTTTAAATGTTGAAATTCTAGAGATTCTGTATTTTATGACATGCTGAAAATTTCGAGATAAGCGTCGTTCAGGAGCTGAAAATTGTTTAAAATACTTTTGTGTGATGCACATTTTTACCAACATATTTTTCTTACAGGAGCGAGTAATTATTTTGTCTAAAATGAGGAAAAGAATCAGAATTTCAATCTCAGTTAGAATATTTGACTATTTGCCTAGGCACTTGACGAAATGCCTGATTTTACTGTTTGCCTGCGACACATATAGCCCGTAATTGCGGCTCCCGAGGCCGGAGTTTTTTTTTCAGTGTGCGAAAAATTCGAGTGATTATCATTTCTACTAAGATATGACCGAAGAATGTGTTGTCTGCTACGGCGACAGAACTATTCACTTATCGTGAAACCACTCTAATAAAACGCGAATTTCCTGCTAAACTTATGAATATTTCCCGTCCAATCGTATAGATAATTATGTTCCCGACTTCACGTCGTTGTATGCAACGGACCTGTCTTGTTGTTCCCCCCACGAAAGAACGTAACTATACTTCAATGTTGCCAAATTTCCCATCTCAAATTGCATTTTAACGAGAAGAATCTTGGTCTCCTCAAAACTCAAACTTTCGCTGACTTTCTTTTGATCTCATACGGAAATCAAAATAAATTTCCGACACAAAACGCACACGCGCAGGTGCATCCTTCACTAGAAAAAAACACATTGGATCAAGAGTCCAGACTCTTGAAAACATTGACAAGAATAAATCGACGGTGTAAGTCCGGCATCACATAACTCGTTTGCGGTGTCTAAAAATCTCCGCCTCTATGTTATTTTTTAGATGAGAACAAATTGACATGATTCCTTGAAGTTTTCGCAGAATTTTCTTCGCATAGAGAAGAAAAATCACCGGAGTTTTAAAGAATAGCCGTTGAGTAGTTTTCCGTTTAAAAAATAAGGTGTGATAGGAAGTCTGCGACGTCGCAAATCGAGTTATGCGATTGCCGACTTACACCGTCGAAATACTCTCGATTCAATCGATCGGATTTTTGCTTGAATCAAAACGAAATCCGCTCAAATTAAGAGGCTTGGTTCTTGATTCAAGCTAGATTCTGATTGAATCAAGAGTATTTTTTCTTGTCGATGTTTTTAAGAGTATGGACTCTAGATCCAATGTGTTTTTTTTTCCAGTGTTGTGAACAATGAGAATGTTTGGGTCAACTTTGCAACCTTGAGATGGATTTACGCCCTTCCGTGCGGGAAAGGACGATTTGTGCGCATACTCAAGTTGCCTCATTTATTTTTACTGACCGACACTGGAACGAGCCATCTACTTACGAAAAACCTCCCACGCTTGAGAGGGTACCGGCGGATATTAGGAATTCCTTTTGGAGATTCCAGGGGCGCAGAATTGAATTTAAAACTTTGATGAACATGAATCCAAGAGGTTCCTGACGTTAATGCTGTCGAATCGCCACTTCCATTACGCAAAGATGTAGCATTTCCATAGGCGTGCATAAGGCATTTTGATAAAGGGGGCCTGGCTTTCCTACCACCGGGGGGGGGGGGGGCAGGGGGCCTCCCCTGGATTTTTTAACTCTATTTGGACGCATTTTGAGGCTTCCAAAATGCAGATTTTCCACTAATGTCTGCGGAAAAATTACGTTTACTTTTTTTTAACTTTCAGCAAAGAATACTTGTTAATTGTTGCATTGAATAGATCTGGAACTTTTTTTGAAATTTGAACTCTATTTGGACGCATGTTGAGGCCTCCTCGATAAAATTTTAGAAAATACTAAAAGAATGAACACGGGTTTTTCAATTTAGACTGTACATCATGAGAGATCTCAACGAAAGTTGTTTCCCGCCATCCAGAATTTCTGGGGGGGGGGGGGGGGGGGCAGATGATACTATTTTCAATTCTAGAGGGGCCCAGAACCCCCCCCCCCCCTTTGTACGCCCATGAGCAACTCTATGCAGAGACCATACGTCATAAAGACCTTGCACTATTTGATGCCCCGGACAACACGTTCAAAGTGAAACTTCAAAGCATTATCGGTTACTGGAATCGAAAGTTTAGTTTCATGACTTTTTCGCCGGTTGCAGTCCTCACAAGAAATAAAGCTATTCAGAACTTTCCGGGAAGTTCATTTTCTGAAAAATTTAGGGTAAAAATTTACAACTTTCTCTAGAAATTCGTATTTTATGAAAGGAAATTTAGCAACGCCTCAAGGTTCATACGCAGTTTCCCCTTAGCTCGGCAGTATTCTTCGGAACTTTCCTTGAAAAACTTCGTTGCCGTATGAACGCGTGTGAATATTCGAGAGTTGCAAAATTTCCTTCAAAAAAAGTTTCATTTTTGAGAAAAGTTATGAATATTTTTCCTTGACATTTCAGGAACTTTAGGTGGAATTGCGAGCAAAATTATCTGAAAAATCGGAGAGAAAATATCTATAAGTTTACCAGGAATTTCAAGTTTTGTCAAAGAAAAATTTGGCAATCCCTAGATGTCCATACGGCGTTTTTCCTTACCTCGGCAGTGCTGCCGTGCTAAGGAAGAGAGTCATATGAACATTCGAGAGTTGCTAAATTTCCTTCGATAAAATGTTCATTTTTGAGGAAAGTTATGAATATTTTTTCTTGAAATTTCCAGCAACTTTAGGTGGAATTGCGAGCAAAATTATCTGAAAAATTTGAAATAAAATATTCACAATGGACTACTAGCCAAGGTACGAATTTCAGCATTCTGATACATGTTTCTTCCTCAAAATCTCACGTAAAACACGATGCGCACAACAAAAATTACCGAAATCAACTCCTTACGAAGATATTTAATGATTCCTGATGCGTGAATTCAAACCACCCGCTCATTAAAACTCAATGCTCTACGTGATTCACATGGCGCGCTAAACATTATCAAGATAGTCTCTGCGATATAAAAATCTGGCAACCATAGTCTTGACGCTTTGGCTCAGCTATAGCAAATTGCTTATAGTTTGAACAACACATGGTGGGAAATGAATATTGCTCTATTAAGAAGCTAGCTGAAACGGTTGTAGTGCGCGATTTGACTCACGTACAGCTTTGAGTTTCTTGTGAGCGGGCAGTTCAAATTCCTCGTAACAAAGGTGAAATAAAAAACGTTAATATCTTCGTTAGGAGTTGGTTTCAGTCATTTTCGTTGCGCAAATCGTGTTTTGCGTAAAATTTTGTTTAAGAAACTTGTATCAGATTGCTTAAATTCGTACCTTGTCTAGTGGTCCATTATACCAGGAAATTCGAGTTTTATCAAAGGAAATTTGGCAACGTCTCAGGCTCATACGCCGTTTTTTCTTGACTCGGCAGGATTCTCCGGATCTTTCTCCGGAAAAACTTAGTTGCGGGTCGCATCAAACTCGGGTTCGTGCCTGAACTCCAAGGTTATTCACTTACCGGGGAAATTACAATTCCTGCACAGGATTGGGAATCCGAGCAGGATTCAGAGCCTCTTCGGGGAACTCAACCGCGCTGAAACGAGGAAAAAGTGAAATTCAGCTCTTTGACCCCGGCGTTTCTTGCTGGTTTCAGCGCTTTCGGAACTGGAAATATTACCACGAAGGCACGCGTCGCACCTTTGATGCTGTAATCCAGACTTCGAACTGTAGAACATTCTCAAGTAGGTAATTTAGGTGTTAGGAACTTTTCAGAAAGTTCATGAGAGCTTTCCTTTTGGTGAGGACTGCAATCGTCGAACACTGGGAAAAAAACACATTGGATCTAGAGTCCAGACTCTTGAAAACATTGACAAGAAAAAGGATTCTTGATTCAATCAGATTTTTGCTTAAATCAAAATGAAATCCGCTCAAATTAAGAGGCTTGTTTCTTGATTTAAGCTTAAATCTGATTATATCAAGAGTATTTTTTTTTTTTGTCTATGCTTTTTAGAGTCTGGACTCTAGATCCAATGTGTTTTTTTCCAGTGAAAAAGTCACGAAACTAAATTTTCAATTCCAGTATATTCCAGTAATGGTAGTATTCCGATTGTTCGATTCGTACATCTGCGGGCTGATTATTGAAATTGATACACAAAGGTATAGACAAAAAAGATGAAAAGGATATGGAGGGATCCTATTGGTGGAAGCGGGTGGTTGTAATGGAAAAATGGACCGCGTTAGACAGAAAGGAACCAAGCCTCATTAGGTATTGCCAAATTTAACTGGGCAATTTAATTATTGACATGAAAACGATTGCGTGTATTTTCGGGCAAGTTTCAGTGAAAAATCTTCATAGTTTGAAGCAAATTCCTTAAAAATTTCAAAGTAATCCGCACAAACGTTCTCCCTTAAAAAATGTAACTTCCCAATTAAATTTGGCAATAGCTGATGTGGCTTGGTTCCTCGCTGCTAAACTCGGTCCAAATAAGCTAGGTAATAGACTAACTATTGGCCACCTACGAGAAACCCGATAGTTAGTGTATCATTTTCTCCCTTGTATTAGTCTATAGATCTAATTAGTCTAAATTATCTGAAAATTTCAAGAGAAAATATTCATAACGCTCCTCAAAAATGTACATTTGGTCGGAGAATATGTGGCAACTCTCAAATGTTCATACGGCGTTTTCCCTTAGCACGGCAGAATGGAAGTTGTATGCTTCAGACGATAAGCGTTCTTTCGAAAGTCTCAATGCAAATAAATCACATTTCACTTAATGACGTCTATTTACAATTCTATTCGGGTTACGCTGTGAGCGTCTTCGCATTTGGGGAGAATAAGAGGTAGACAGCAACGACATGGTATGTTGACCGACTTTTCTTGAAGGATAGCTCTCGAATTAATCGTTGGATTGTTTAGTGCCGCTGATCACGCACAGGACGTACAGATTAAGGAAAAACTCTTCACCGCATTCTCTAGTGCTAAGGGTCCTATTCGTTCCTTAAACAGCTCCTTCCTTAAGGTGCCCCACACGGGGAAAAAAACACATTGGATCTAGAGTCCAGACTTTTGCAAACATTGAGAAGAACAAATATTCTTGATTCAATCGGATTTTTGCTTAAATCAAGAACCAAGCCTCTTAATATGAGCGGATTTCCCTTTGATCCAAGCAAAAATCTGATTGAATCAAGAGTATTTTTTCTTGTCAATGTTTTCAAGAGTCTGGACTCTAGATCCAATGTGTTTTTTTCCAGTACGTGTAGTTTACACTGTGGCTAGGGGAGGGTTAAGAGAGCATGTGCCATCGCATTATAAAATGAAAAATTTTGCGAACCTCCAAAAAAAAGTATGATAACGCTCGAAGTCTTATATCACGCCTTATCTCTTTAGCTATTTATCTTAAAAACCAATGTTAATATTGTAAAGAAAATATTGTAATTTTTTTACATAGAAGATCAATTGGATTGCATTTTGCAAAAAGGAACCACTAGCATTGCAATGTTGCTAAGATTGTGCAACTTCTTTTGTCTTGGAGGAAAAACCCGATTATCCATTAATAGTTTCTATTTTACGCGCTAAAAACTGTAAATTTAAGAGAAAAATTACCATCTAAATTTCATAGTTTTTCACGATTTCCGCAATTTTATTGCAAAAGATGAAGTTGCTTAATCTTAGCATCATTGCAATAGTAGTGGTTCCTTTTTGCAAAATGCAATCCAATTAACATTCAAATTCAATATTTAAAACAAAATGCTTGAAATGGATCCTTACAATGAATTAAATTGATTTTCCGGTACAAAAAGTACAAATTACGAGGAAAACTTCTTATATTTTGAATAACCTTAAGCTTTAAGGTAGGTCCAAACCTACCTTAAAATTTACTAATTCGCACGCATTTCATTTTATATTTTCAATCTCTCGCCGTGGCGAATCACCGTAGTCCCTTTTAAGGCATCTCCCTCCCTCCAACCATAAGTGGGCGAAAACCAAAGTGTGTCAAAACATACGGCCGCCAATTACAACCATTTCAAATGTAAAATTGATTTACAGAAAGTACAGAACACGAGGACGAATATTTAGATTTTGAAAAACTTTATGGTAGATCCGAAACACCTTAATATCTACTAAACTCGCAACACACATTATTTCTATTTTTTGTCGTGCCGAATCATCGTGGTTCATGGCAAGATCCCCCACCCCATCCAGTCATAATTGGGTAAAAACAAAGTTGTGTCAGGCCGCCTATTTCGACAATTTTAAATGACTAATTCATTTAGATTTTCATCGACGGACTAGGTCACCGATTATTTCTCGCTAAAACAAAACAAAAATCACTTGATAATTGTTGGTTCGGGCTCGGGAGACACAGGCCTGAAGCGACGAAATTGGATTGAAATCGGTTTGGAAAATTAGTTCCGGGGAGGCAATATTTTCCTGCATCCCATAAAACAGCGTAAAACAATTACTGTGATTGATCTCCGTCACTCCCGCGTATTGCCACATTTAAACCTCAAAACATCGCATTTAGCACCTAATAACGTCATTGGATGTCGTCACCTTACGGTCAAAGTATCACAAGCGCCATGTGACGTTTAAAAATTTCAGCCGCCATTTTTTTTTTTTTTTACACAGAAACTGTTCATCGACGCTATCCGAAAATTTCACTGAGTTTTCTTTGGAATAATATGACCTCAATCGATACGAACATTCTAAAATTGATTCAATCCACAAGTGAAATATTTAAAATCTTTTAATGAAAACAAAATATGCTCAGACTCACCATAATCTTATTGTAATTCGGGAATAAAAATACTTGAAAATTAAACTGTTTTCTCACCTGCAACAAAATAAATAAAAATGAGAATTAGTAAGGAACGGAAAGCATTCTAAAAAAATGAAGGGTGCTAGGGGTAAGAACGTTAAATAACATAAAGTCCTTTTTTTAGAGACATGAGTATGACATGACGTCAAATTTATAGTACTTACTCTATGAACACAGATATAAAAATGTAACATTGGTTGATGTTGACATCACGATACAGGGCCACTAAGATAGAGCACATGAAGTGCGCCTTCAACAAACCATGAAATCTCAATGGAAAATGATGATACCACTATTCGTACGTCGTGACAGTCATTTTGCATAGCCGGCTAATTGAAGGCGAATTTTTAGTTACCAGTGAACCAGTAGACAAGTTACGTACTTAGACAATATGATACATGTCTCTCAGTCAAAATTGCACGTAGAACACGTTTCGCGCAACGAAAATTGCTGAAATTAATAGTAGAGAGCTTTAACGTTCTTTGATGCGTCAATTCAAACCTTAGAACGAAAGTCTACGCCAGTCAAATCGGACACTAAACGTGACACTAACAGACTCTGTGGTATAAAAAGATGGACTACATTTTGCAATTAGGATCTACAATTTCTGGGTCATCCTTGAAAGCACAAATGTGCATAGAGAAACTGATGATACATAAGTTGTTTCCAAACTAAGCCAGGAATTGTATTTCCATCGTAAAATGTAGTCAATTTTTGACCTGATCGTGTTCTGCATTTTTCAAAAGAGTTGCCACGATATCTCTGTCCTTTCCCCATTATTGTCAAACTTTAAATCCAAAACATTGCACGTTACATCGTATCAAACATCTAAGAATGCTGTTTTTCTGTTCTTTTCCGCTCTATTGCCACACTTGAACAATAGAAACCCCATTTTTAAAATCGAACACAACATACATACCAATTCATACCTTGTTTGGAGGCCCATTTTTGACTATGCTGCTTTCAGGAGAAAGAAAGGAAGAGGGATAATTTAGACGCATTTATGCTGAAAGGAACTATGTTGCACGCAAACTACTATATAAGTAACTCCTTTTAGCGTTTGAGACCCGTTGCGTTCTCAACCCCTTCAAAGGTCTTCATATAAATAATTACAGTATTAGATTCCCGTCATTTCCGCATGATTGCCACACTTAGACTCCAAAACACATCACTCAACACCAAATCATATCTTTAAGTATGCCGTTTTTCCGGGGGGAGGCCTCGAAGTGGGGGGGGGGGGGGGATTAATTTGGGACCTGGTTGCGTTCTGACCCAGTTAAAAGTCTTCATATAAGTTAGCGTCGTTTCGCGTCAGCGTTGCCAAATTTCCCGATCCTCCGACGATCGCAGCGGTGGGGATTTTCACGTTTGGTTAACGGCAGCCCTGCTTTCCACCTTGCGAGCTCCTCGCAACACGACATTCGAAGCAGATTGATTCTGAGTGGAGCCCGAAATGAGCCAAGTTCAGCGGC
This sequence comes from Bemisia tabaci, assembly GCF_918797505.1. Lineage (NCBI taxonomy): Eukaryota > Metazoa > Arthropoda > Insecta > Hemiptera > Aleyrodidae > Bemisia > Bemisia tabaci. Next base: position 31,291,435 of record NC_092801.1, read on the forward strand.
GGCAAGAACAATGGGCCCCGCTCTGGAGTTTGGGCAATATGATATATCGTTTAAAACCCTCTCGCGGTGTCAGAATTTCCACTTCCGGGAGACGCAGCGACGCGGCGGGGCCCGGGCGGGTGAGGTCTAATTATTGCCGGGCGTTCTGCAATACGGAAAAGCGAGTCGCTTTTCCGTATTGCATTCGAGTCTGCGACGCGCGACGAGCGACGTGTGCGTATAGTTTGGAGGATTCAACGCTTATTGGCTGAGTGCAGGTATACGGGATCCAAACCTCTTCGCTCTGAGTTTGGAAGTGATCTTTGCTCAACTTTATCATTTCCTCTTGAGATGGTTTTATTTGGACCCGCGTTCAGCAGAAAGGAACCAAACCACATCAACTATTACCACACGGAAAAAATTAAATTGCCGATTTAACAAATTTAAACAAATTATAAATAAGTAAACTTTTTAAAATTTAAAAGATCTTGTCAACACTGAAAAAAATGAGTTAGCGTCAGATGACTAAAAATGGTTTCTATACACTAACTCATATTGTGTGATTTGGACACACATGATTTTTGGTTTCTGTACACTAACCACTATTAGTGCTGGGAACTAATTCCGCTACTCTAATTCGCATTCGGTAGGGTTGGGTCAACCTAACCTCAAAACTGAGAGAGGAGAAAACGGCTTAGCGAATGATAACTGGACAATACTTTCAGGAAAAGAAGATTTCTTAAAAGATGAGAGGTAAAAATCAACTGACCGGTTCCAAATGAACGACAGAGGAAAGGAATATCCCATAGGTATGTGCAAGTAGACAGAATTATCCTTTGGAGAGACACACACTCACACATGAAACGGTAGCGAATGTTCACACTGAATAAACATATCTCGTCCGAACACTTGAGATATTCTTTTGAAATTACGGGAGAACACGAACTATAGAAGTAAGCAGTAAGTTCACAGATTTTCGTAAAATATAAACTGAACGCGGAACGCTTTAATCGCAATTTAATACAGAAGATTGACGACTCCAACGAATATCATGCTTGTTTACGTTTTGAATCGAACAGACGATTTCTAACCTTAACAGGTTTATTTATGTGCTTCGAACGTTTTCAAGAAAGAGAGGACACTATAAATCATACCGGGAGTATTTACATTGTCAAACGAGCCCGAAATTTCACATTTTAATTGATTTTCACGAGCTGCCGCGATTGAGGCTGTTGTACCGACGCCACTTTTTCGAGACTAAATAAATGTAACGGACAATGTGGCAGTTAGTGTTGAGGGCGAATTAGTTTGACCCGAAGGTGAATTTGTCTTACCACAGCGCTAATTTTACAGCTAGTGCTGTTTCCCAATTCTGGTTCGCGCTCTAGTAAAGTCAAGTCAGCGTATGAAGCGAATTGATTGGTGCTTCAGTACAATAAATTAGTTCTGAAGCCTAATTTTGATTCTACTTGGCGAGAACTTACCAAATTAGTTCTCAACGCTAACTACTTTTTTTTCAGTGAATAAAAATTTAAATTTCTGTTAATAACTAGGATTAGATACCCTATTGTTTAGAATAACTATAATTTAAGTAATAAAAGAAAATCTTCAGTACTTATACAAACTCACTAGTCCGATAGAGTTTAATTGTTGATCTCCAGTCATCTTCACTTCTTCAGGGACGCGACTCACACTATATTTAACCAACACACCCCGTCCATTGTGCGTCCAGACGTAATAGTTACGGTCGGCTCGCATATTAGCGCCTACAAGACTCAAGGAATACTTCACGCATTGCGCGAATACCACGGTGCGCGCAGCGCGCTTAGCGCGTATTAGTGCCCACGAGCCTGTAAAAATACTTTACGCATTCCGCGTACACACGGTGCAGTGCGTACACATCGTTGCAATTTCGTAACTTCTAGGCTAGAGGGATCGGATCGTGGAGCAGATTTTGTACCCCTGAATGGTGCCTTAGTCTATTGAGTCAAGGATGTCGCCCTTCTTTTTCTGGTCGACTATCGTTGTAAACAGAACATCTCTATATCAAGTAGATTGGCTGGTTTCCTTGAGTTCTCATTATAGAGAGAGATTATTTTGTTCCGAACGTAATTTGTGACCGTACCTATAAGCGACCTTTCTTTCTGGGCGAAAATGTTTAATGACTGGTTGCAAAAACTGAAACCACATTTTTCTACAACCAAAAATTTTCGCCCAGGAACTTCAAAACAGATCGTCGAAAATGTATATTTATTCATATTTTGGTTTCAATGGATCTAGGTGAAGTTAAAAAGAGACCAATTCTGTGAAGTGGTGGCTTGGAAGACGCGAAAAAGACGTAGTCTGCCGTGCTAGGGTAAACGCCGTATAAACGTTCGAATGTTGTCAAATTTCCCCTGATAAAACATTCATTTTGGAAAAAAGGAGTGTGCGTTATCCCTTGACATTTTCAGATATTACAGATTGAATTGTGAACAAAATTGTCTAAAAAATTGGGGAAAAAAATATTCAAAACTTTTCAAATATATTCGTATCATATAAAAAGAAATTTGGCAACCTCCATTGGTTCATACGGCGTTTTTACTTGGCACGGCGGTGGAGCGGTGAACGGTGGAGCTCCAACGGTTCATTAGTTAGTTGCTGCACAGGTGTTCAACGCCCGCGGAAGGATGGAGGGTTCATCGTGGCGCACAGTGCATCGAGTCGATAGGAGAGGTCGGACAAAAATTGGAAACTTTAAACGCTAATAAATCCATTTATACGTAACTTTAAGGTTCTGAAAGTGGTTCAATCGGTTTCCTCGAAAAATTTTCTTCTAGAGGCACCCCTTGAAATTTAAAATGTGACAAAATAAACATCAAAATTTGCGGTTTTAGTAAAAAGTGACATGTCCGCCCTCCGTTAAATTGGTACGAATTTAAGAATTTTGATACATATTTTTAATTGGAATTTTACGTAGGACACAATTTTAGCATTAAAAATTACTGAAATCAACTCCTAACTAAAATTTTAACGTTTTGATTTTACAATCGTTACGGGAAATTTGAATTGCCCCATGACACGAAATCAATTCTCTACGTGAGTCCGATCGTGTACTACAACGGTTTCGGCAGGCTTCTCAATCAAACATTGTTCATTTTCCACCCTGTGATGTTCAAACTATAAACAACATGCTACAGCTGAGCCAAAGCATCAAGATTAAGGTTGCCAGATTTTCATATTGCAGAGTGTCGCATGGTATAATGTTTCGTGTGCGATTTGACTCACGTAGACCATTGCGTTTTCATGAGCGGGAGGTTTGAATTCACGCGTGAAGAAACATTTAATACATTGGTTAGGAGTTTACTTCAATAATTTTAGTTGCGCAAATTGTGAAATGTTGGTCAGGAAACATGTATCAGAATGCTTAACTTTGTACCTTGTCGAGTGGTCCATTGACGCTGAGTAGTTTTCCATATGGACGTATTTCTACTGGACTGAACTATATGCGGATGGGGAAGATTTGGTGTGCTCGTTAGTTCTCGGGCTGTAAGAATGCATAGGAATCATGATGCGCCAGTGACGTCAGCGGCAACGACGGGAGCGACGACAAATTCTACTTAAAATTTTGGTTCAGAAATGCGTGTCAGAATGCCTAATTTCATACCTTGTCTAGTGATCCATTTTCGGTTTCAGTCAAAAATTTCATGTCCGACCCTCAAATGAATCAGTCAGAACGAAAACACACCAACTCGAAAAAATTAAAATAATCAAGACACACGCAAAACTGCACAGTAGTTGAAGAAGCTAGCACAAGAAAAATATTTTTGGTGCCAGAACACAAGTGCTTGAGGACCCTTTAAAGGTCCACGTTGGAAAAGATGCGTTAACGTCAATGACCTTTATGAAAACTCTCTTGATGATATGATATGGACGTATTTCTACCAAACAGACCTACGTGCAAGTGAGAAATATGGGGTGTGCTCGTTAGTTCTCTTTGCGTAAGAGTGAATGAGAATAATTGTGCGCCAGTGACGTCAGCGGCAACGAAGCCGCCCGCCTCCGCATAAACTCATGAGCCCTGTCCACAAGGCTCTCTTGCCATGCCCGCGGCTCATGAGTTCCGCATTCAGTTGCCACATAGGTCTGTTTGGTAGAATGTAAAATCCCGCTTTGCCAATTCTTCAAAAGGAATCACGTCCACTTTTACATTGTTTCTTATGCAGCTTCCACGAGCACACCCCATATTTCTCACCTCCACATAGGTCTGTTTGGTAGAAATACGTCAATATCGACGGTGAAACTACCAAACCACGTGTCTCGTTTGCGGTGTTTAAAAATCTACGCTCGCATTTTATTTTTTTTGAAGTAGACCAAATCAATATCATTCCTTGAAATTTTCACGGAATTTTTTCCGCACAAAGAGGAAAAATCACAGAAATTTTCAAGACTGGATGTTAAGTAGTTTTTCATTTAAAAAATAGAGTATGACAGGAAGTCTGCGACGTCGCAAACCGAGATACGTGGTTTGGTAGTTTCACCGTCGATATGAAGACTCTCTTTGATGAAAATTGAGCATTTTTAAGTTACCGAGTTGGTGTGTTTTCGTTCTCACTGATTCAAATTGACCCACTGTGTGACGGGGGTTGTTTTCGGGGAGGCGGGAGAGGGGGGCGCGGTTATAATCAAATCACGGAGCCTCTTCCCACTCGGCAAAGCGATACCCTCCCAGATACAGATCCATCATTTATCCAGTGACGAGAGGACGAGGGGAAGCTCCTCCTTTTGACGTGACTTCCAGGCACCAAAGCGCTTCCAGCCGGTTTTATGAGCGCCTGCTTAAGTAATTTTTCAAATAGACCGCCCGTGATTTTTGCGCGATTGCGTGGAATTTCACGATGGTATTGTGTAATGTGATCCAACATTTAGGATAGGATTGTGTAATGTGAACAGGGTGGCATGCACTGAGAAAAAACTATGGCTTATAAACCTATTAGAGGTAAATATGGAACACCACTAATAGTAGTACCTCTACATATAATAATAGCACATATACCTTAGTTATGGTACGGGGTACCTTAATTAGGTACAGAGACCTTAGTATGGTTCACAGACCGAGAATCATTAGTTTATTTACGACTATTATAGGTGTTCCATATTTACCTCTAATAGGTTTATAAACCATAGTTTTTTCTCAGTGTGAAACGTAAGAAAGAAATGAATGATTGGGAATTTCAATGAAAAATTTCATGAAACACGAGAATGTGAGATATTTCATAATTTTCAGGGGCTAGAGTGTGCAACCCGCATTCAAACACACAGAAATAGAAGGAAGGCACAAATACATTTTGCGAAACATGAAAAGGAACCGGTATTTTTCAATACCTCTCATAAGTTTCTGAAATTTCATGAAATATTCCACCTGAAATTTCAAGATTTTATTTTCCATAAAATTTTTCCACCCTGAATGTGAATGGTAGACAGGTGTCCAAAGAAGGTCCTTGGTTGGTTTCCTTCTAGGAGAGGGCGTAGAGGGCACCCAATGAAAGGTTGGAAGGATGGGATTGAAGCAGAAATGTCAAAGTGCTCAATGCCCAAAGAGTTGTCTCGACAAGGGGTAGTGGAGGTTAGGTGTCGCAGAGCGCCTATAAAGCGACTTACATGTATGTATTGTGTAAAGTGATAAATCGTCGTTCCGCGGGCAAAAGGACGTAACTCCATTGCAAGATTGCAAACTGACTAAAATTATTCACTTTTTTATAAATGTGTAGTTGTGTAATTTTCCCGCGAGATTTTTCTGATTTCCGCCTGAGATCATAGGAGAAATCAGAGAAATTTTTTGTGACAAGAATCGATTATTTAGCATAGGTTTAAATGGAGAGAAGACGATGTTGCCAATTTGCTAGATCCACCAATGGACCTCCATCGTGACTCCAGCCCGAGAAAAACCTCATCTTTCGCCTCCTTGCATCTCCGTCAAGTGTCACCTCCCTCACAGCAACGATTAAAATCCCGCCTGAGGGGGCGCGGCACGTCGTGCTACAGGAATCGAGGGGGGGGGGGGGGGGCAATAAGCCCGAACGACACGAAAATCTCTCAATTAAGGAGTCTGCAATTACGGGGACCGCACGGGAAGGGCCCGAACGCTCGGAAAGCCGCCTATAATTCCGTAATCTTAGAGCGCCACCCCCCCCCCCGGGGGGTCGAGCGCGGGAGGGGCGCCTGAATGACAGTTTAAATTGGGATGGCACGAGCGAATCACGGCGAGGTGCAGCATTTTAGCTGAGATAGCAGCCGAGGCTGGCAGCGTTGCCGTTTCGCCACGAAAAATACGTATTTCTGGTGCGGGCCGTAACGATCAGAGGCAATATATCTTAGAAACCCTGTAAAGTTGCACTAATAACCTCATACGTGTAATCGGCAGGGGTGCGAGACGTGCCATTTTGTCGCTTCTCTGACATGAGGGTGTATCTCTATTTCAACATGTGCCCGTAACGTGGCGGGCTTTGCGATACATCGATTGATCTGCTATCGATTAATCGTCGGAAATTTTTCCCTCTCTGTAACCTAATCCGGGATTTGGCTCGTGTTGTTCAGGATGTGGTTGAAAATTAGTACTCGATTCTAATTGGTCCAAATTTCAACGGTGGTACAACAGTCACCAATCCAAGAAATTGACCAAATCCATGAATACAAGGTTCCCAGCCAATTTCGGAAAAAAAAATCCCCGACTTTTCCAGGTTTTCCAGGCCAAAATGAAAATTTTTCCAGGCCTTTTTCCGTGGAAAAAACTCAAATAATTTGTCCTAAAAGAGACAGCGCGCGCATTTTTCGGTTTTTGTAAAAGCTCCTCTATTTTCATCAATTTTCGATCTGGTTCAGCTTTTTTTTCTAAAAGAACCAGGCTAGGATAGTATCATAACACGAATGAAATCACAAAAAAACTTAAAATGTGTTGGAAAAAAAAATCGGCGAAATATAAACGCCTTCTTAAACGATACGTGCATTGGTGAAAGCAAATGATTTTTCAATTTGTTTCATTTACTCATAGTAGTATTGGATTTGAAAAATAAATCCCATCATGGTATTGCTGCTATGCTAAGGAAAAGAGCACTGAACAGATTCTTTTAAAAAATAATCCAACCTGCAGTCTTCGTTCTGCAGACTATTAAGAACTATTCTTAAAAAAACTGAGAAATGCATGAATATTTTTTTAAATGAGCGTATTGTCCAGGGAAAAAGGCGGAGTTACAAAAAAAAATAACCTCTACCTTGGCATGCAGACATAGTTCTCCGCTAAGCGCAAGATATCCTAGTGAGTGTACTTGAAACTTTTACATTGAAGATTGAGGGTTACCCGATCGAAGAGCATAGGCTAGGCGTAGCTAGGTCATTTTGCTAGGGGGGGGGGGGGGGCTGGCCTCCCACCACGGGGGGGTCTGGGGGGTATGGTATACCCCCCACCTCAGGGGGGACTTCGGGGGGCCTCCCCCGGAAAATTTTTGAAATTTTAACTCTACTTGAGCGCATCTCGAGGCACTTGTGGCGCTAATCTTCCTTCAATTTCTGCCTAAAAATCACCCAGTTTTTTTACATTTTAAGGTTGAAATACTTTGAAATTGTTGCATTCAACAGGTTTTTCTATTTATAAGCATCCTCTCACGGGCCACGGCGACAGAGACTTACCGTTGAAGAGGGTCTTTTTGCAACATCCAGAATTTCTGGGGGGGGGGGCAGATGATACTATTTCCAATTCTAGGGGGGGCCAGGCCCCCCCTTCCTACGCCTCTGTCGAAGAGGAGTGGCTAGCTCCTGCGATCTCTTTTTTCATTAGACGCAAACGGTCGCACAAGATGCCCCCATTATTATGGCTGACCTGCAGGGGGAGCCACCGAACACTTCCGAGTAGTTCCGATTCGTTCCGAATGCCGATAAAGAGGATGAGCTGACGGAAAATTCAATATACAACGAAGGAATTTCAATTTCAATTTTAATTATTTTATTTTTATTTGTTTACTAATTAAATTTTTTTTCTCAGTACTTGAAAAAATTCCAGACTTTTGGAGCAAATTCCCTGACTTTTCCATGTTTTCCAGGTCATTTTTTTCCCCTGACTTTTCCAGGTTTTCCAGATCGCTGGGAACCCTGAATTTATGCCGTGAGCCCTGTAATGCGCATACACTTATGGGTCTCAGGACTCATGTCTTAATGCACATACTTCCGTTTGGTAGAAATACGTTCATTTTGTCATTCCCTGGCGAATCCTACTTTTTCCCTGTCTTACAATTAGACAGCGGACCGCAGTCTTCAATAATCGGCCGTTTTAATCAATAGGATCGCTATATTTTTTCTTAGTCTTCTTCACATTATCACGCATCAAATCGTCGCTCCTCCGACGAAAAGACAATCTCAATTTCCACGTGAGCTTTATTTTCCATACAAATCAATGCTTCCAAGACTCATGCGGAAATTGTTATACGCCCATACGTCAAAGGAGCGACGAAATGACGGTCGACGTCTACGACGATCTGGCAAGGCGGGAGCCCAGGATGCTGCGTACGAGATGAGGATGAGATGAATGGCTATAGGTGAAAGCATCTCTTTATCGAGGCGGTCATAGCATCGTGCATTCGAGGATTCGTGTCGGCGCAATTGCCCTTTCGGGGAAATGCATCCTGATCATCTTGATTGAGACGCATCGGACGCTCGGGCCCGAGAGGATTTTACAAAGCACAATACAGGCAACATGACAATAGCACATTAAATCCAAGTCTTAGTGTCTAATTCTGTCGTGCTAAGGAAGAACGCCGCATGCGCCTTCAGACGTTGCCAAGTTTTTTTTACAAAAACCGGATTCACTGGAAAAAAAACACAGTGGATGTAGAGTCCAGACTCTTAAAAACATCGACAAGAAAAAGTCCTCTTGATTCAATCAGGATCCAGCTTAAATCAAGAACGAAGCCTCTTAATTTAAGCGGATTTAGTTTTGATTCAAGCTTAAATCTGATTGAATCAAAAGTATTTTTTCTTGTCAATGTTTTCAAGAGTCTGGACTCTAGATCCAATGTGGTTTTTTTTCCAGTGTTGGCTCAGTTGCGATGGTCACAGAATCATGTTTTGATGCTTGATTATTGCGGTTCACCTAAAATTAATAAGATCGGTCCAAGCAGCAACTTTCTACGTTCAATATTAACCGAGGTATCGTCCTTTAAAAAGTTCGGTTTTTGACGTCATCCATCGCGGTATTGACACCTTTGGTTTCTTCCACCTCGCTTTTATCAGTCAGTGATGCACTGCTTACTCAGTGTGATACTTGGATGAAAGCAAGGTGAATAAAACCAAAGGTGTCACCACCGCGATGGATGACATCAAAAACCAGACTTTTCAAAGGGCGATATCTCGGTTAATATTGAACGTAGCAAGTTGCTGTTTGGACGGATCTTATTATTTTTAGCTGATCTACTACAAGGATCATGCATAAAACCACGATTTTGTGACCAACGCGACTGACCTATTTACCGCGAAATACAGAATATTTTCCCCCGAAATTTTCAGACGATTTTGCACGCACTTTAATCTAAATATCGGCAATTTTAAAGGAAAAATATGCATGGATGTCGTAAAAAATACAATCTTTAAAAATGGAAACTTGGCAACTCTCGAATTTTAATGCGGCGTTCTTCCTTAGCATGGCAGAATTCAAGCCGAGTCGATTACAATCAAGATATGCCTTGAAGGAGGAGTGGATTCTAGATTTTTCCTATGTGATTTATGTTGATTTTGAGTCATTTAAACACTTGAATTCATATGTGATGCACCCGTGGCAAGGGTTCGTGACGACCCACACTTACGCAAAAGAGGGAGGCACGCTTGTAATGAAAAAATTCTTCGGGGGGGGGGGGGGTGTGGAGGTAAGTGACATCTAGGACAAAGGGAGAAGGAGAAGTCAAAGGTCGGGAAAAATGGGTTCTGTGATTCATGGACGAAATCGCACTACTTTTCAGCAAAAAAAAGGAAAGTTGTGAAAAGTGAGAGATGAATTAATCCGGGAAATCCAGGTACCCTCATTAATTATTGTAATAATTGGACGTATTTCTATCAAAGGGAATACTATGTGCATTATGACATGAGCCCTGTTATGTACATATTCGTATGGGTCTCAGGGCTAATGTCTTAACGCACATAGTTTTGTTTGATAGAAATACATCCAATTAGTTTTCAGTTCAATGAAGACATTTTCTTTTGTGTGCTTGCACTGACCTTTCACCTGGGAAACCCGAAATGTAGGGATATTTTGGAAATAGAAAGAGAAAGAAGTGTTGTTTTCGAGAAGAACGAGGAAAAAGTTAGAGACCTCGAAGGCTCGGAACTTTCGGTACTTTGGTCAGTCGAAGTCGCGCAGCCGTAGGGGTTGAGCTTGAGCTCAACCCCTAGGAGGATAATCTAATCGGAAGTATATTTTATCGGAAATATATTCATCTCGGGACCGCGTGTGATAGTCGTGTGCTTCAAGTGTATTACCATCAGCGTAGTTTCGTATTCGGTATTTTAGTTTCGTGTTCGGTACTTTAGTTTCGTGTTCGGTACTTTATTTTCGTGTTCGGTACTTTATTATTAAAATTTTTCTCTGTGAATTATTCCGTGAATATAGAAGGTGCAGTGAATAGTTGAGCAGCCTTACTTTCCGAAAGTTTTCTATCCGCCGAAAGTTTTCGTCAGCGAGCCTCTACTTTTTCTGTCCAGAGTAATAGTTTGCCGTGTTTTACAATAAGTGGAAGTAGTATTTGTCACTCGTGTCGGTTGTCATCGTGCGAATTTTCGGTAGTGTCTTTTCATCGATATTTCTGTGAAATTCGATTTGAGGATATAGTTTCGGAAGTCATTTTGCTCACGTATATTCCTCAGCGTTGATTCGGTAAGTCGCTTGATTTCATCGACAAAATGTTTTTTTTTTTTTTTTTTTCATTTTTTCTTTTTTTACGAGAGAAGTGTGGTACATTTAATATCGATGACTTAAGGGTGAAACCACGTTTTTTCCAGTAAAATTTATTCTACCATTTTATTTTTTCAAGGAAAATCAAGTCGACGGTTGGGCTTTATATCTTTACAGAACACTGGAAAAAAAAACCACAATGCATTTAGAGTCCAGACTCTTGAAAACATTGACAAGAAAAAATACTCTTGATTCAATCGGATTTTTGCTTGATTCAAAACGAAATCCGCTTAAATTAAGAGGCTTGGTTTTTAATTTAAGTTAGATTCTGACTGAATCAAGAGTACTCTTTCTTGTTGATGTTTTTTTAAGAGTCTGGACTCTAGATCCAATGTGTTTTTTTTTCCCGCGAATATTTTGCTAAAAGAGAGGAAAAATCGAGGTAGTTTTCAAGGAATAAGTTGACTAGTTTTACCAAGAAAAAATAAAGTGTAACAGGAGGTCCGGGACGTCGCAGACGGAGATAGGTGGTTTCGCACTACGGCCATCGATATATAATTTGAGAATCCCTGTGGGCGATAATCTTTTGATTTTCTCGAGATTTTTTTCACCATCAGTGGAGTTATCGAGGTATTTAGCGTATTGAAATGTGTTGCAAATCTTTGCATTTGCGAAGTACCTAACTTCTTCATAAATCGATGGCCAAAGTGGAAAATCATGCATTTCTATTGTAGTGTCATAAAATTTTCACCTTTATTTTATTTTTTCGAAGAGAAACAAGCAAACTTGATAGCTTGAAATTTATACAAAGTATTCTGCAAACATTGAAAAAAAATCACGGAAGTTTTAAAGAAATTAGGTAGACCAGTTCCCCCAAGAAAAAATGAAGTATGACAGAAAATCTGTTGAGTAGCAGACGGAAACGCGTGTTTCTACACTTAAGGTGATTCGATGGACGCCATATTTTGTGTTAGAACGGCATGCGATATATCGCATCAATTGGCTCCATTTTTTTAGCTACTCGTCATTTTTCTCCGATTTTGAAATCGCAATTCTGTTGTCAGGAGACTAAAGCACTCACTTACCCATTTTAACAAAGAAATTCAACGTAATAAATGCGTGGTTTTTCCAGAGAGAAAACATCGCATTCGATACTGATATCGAAACTGTACTCGAATGCGATACTTTCTCTCTGAAAAAACCACGCCTTTAGTACGTTGAATTTCTTGGTTAAAATTGGTTAGTGAGTGCTTTAGTCTCCTGACAACAGAATTGCGATCTCAAAATTGGAGAGGAATGACGAGTAGATGGAAAAATGAAATCAATGGATGCGATATATCGCATGCCTTTCTGACACTAAATATGGCGTCCATCAAATCTCCTTTAGTCGTCGATATGAAAATGTTTTATCGTTGAAAATTGATTATTATTGAATACATTATTTGAGAATATTGTAATTTTGTGGTAAAAAAGCAGTTTTATTCCATTATTTTTCAACATTATTTCAACTTATTTGTTAAGCTGTTCCATATACTAGACAATGTGCAACGATGCGTTACGTTGAATTTATCTCTAAAAGGGTTTAATTTTTTTCTTTGCAGCCAACATTCGAGAAGGGGATGAACGAGGATGGAAATCTTCACCCTCCGCATCAGAGCTGTTCCTGACCTTGCAGATCATCGCTTCTTCACGGTAGGATCTCTCAAGCTTCCTCCTATTTCGAAAATTAAGGTGACTCGATGAACGCCATATTTTGTGACAGAACGGCATGCGATGTATAGCATCGATTAGTTCCATTTTTCCGGCGACTCGTCATTTTTCTCGAATTTTGAGATCGCAATTCTATTGTCAGGAGACTAAATAATTCACTTACCAATTTTGATGAACAAATTCAAAGTATTAAAGGCGTGAGGAAAATAGAGAAAAAATACTGCATTCGAATGAAATATTTTGTCTCATAAAAAAAACCCACGACTTCATTACGATGAATTTGTTTGTCAAAATTTGGTAGGTGAATTCTTTAGTCTCCTGACAACAGAATTGCGATCTCAAAATTCGAGAAAAATGACGAGTAGCTGAAAAAATGAAACCAATCGACCCGATATTTCGCATGTCGTTCTGGCACAAAATATGGCGTTCATTGAATCACCTCAACTTCTAATGAATCGGTTACTGTCAATAATTTCAATTTTTGAAATGGGCTGCTAAAAAATTTGAGGGGCTTGGAAGACAATGCGCATAAGTGCAGTTTTTGAAAAAGTTGAGATTTTAATGATTTCAAGTAAAACTAGTATAAGTGCATGTTTTGTGAAAAATTCCTTCTCAAATTTCAATTTTTAAGCTTCAAAAAGTCAGTTTGAACTTTCTTTCCACCATGAGGATCCGTGTAATTTTGAGACTTCAAACCTATATTTCTCGATAATGATTTCAAGTAAAACTAGTCTTAGTGCATATTTTGTGAAAAATTCCCTCTCAAATTTCAATTTTTAAGCTTCAAAAAGTCAGTTTGAACTTTCTTTCCGCCATAAGGATCCATGCAATTTCAAAACTTGAAACACATATTTCTCGAGGTAGCAAAACCTGCACTTACGCGCTTTGTCCTACAAGCCCCTCATTCTTCCTCAACGCTGATCATCGCCGCTGTCATCATTCGGACGATTTTAGGTAAAATCAACTTAAGGTGATTCGATGGACGCCGTATTTTGAGTCAGAATGCCATGCGATATATCGCATCAGATTTTGAGATCACAATTCTGTTGTCAGGAGACTAAAGCACTTACTTACCAATTTTAACAATGAAATTCAACGTAACAAAGGCGCGGTTTTTTTAGAGAGAAAACATCGCATTCGATACTGATATCGAAAGTGCACTCGAATGCGATATTTTCTCTCTAAAAAAACCACGCCTTTATTACGTTGAATTTCTTCGTTAAAATTGGTAAGCGAGTGCTGTAGTCTCCTGACAACAGGATTGAGATCTCAAAATTCGAGAAAAATGACGAGTGGCTGAAAAAATGAAACTAATCGACGCGATATTTCGCATGTCGTTCTGGCACAAAATATGGCGTTCATCGAATCACCTCAACTTCTAATGAATCGGTTATCGTCAATAATTTCAATTTTTGAAATGGGCTGCTAAAATATTTGAGGGGCTTGGAGGACAAGGCGCATAAAAGCAGTTTTGGAAAAAGTTGAGATTTTAATGATTTCAAGTAAAACTAGTCTTAGTGCATATTTTGTGAAAAATTCCCTCTCAAATTTCAATTTTTAAGCTTCAAAAAGTCAGTTTGAACTTTCTTTCCGCCATAAGGATCCATGTAATTTCAAAACTTCAAACACAGATTTCTCGAGGTAGCAAAAACTGCACTTACGCGCTTTGTCCTACAAGCCCCTCATTCTTCCTCAACGCTGATCATCGCCGCTGTCATCATTCGGGCGATTTTAGGTAGAATCAACTTAACTACATTTCGTCGCTCCTCAGACGTAAGGGCGTAACTTGATTTCTACGTGACCCCTGTGCTCCGTATAACTATGCTTTCTAAGGCTCATGCAAAAATCTAGATACGCCCTTACGTCAGAGGAGCGACGATTTGACGGTGCTTAGTTTTTCCTGATGTTCTGTTTCTGTAATACTGCAGAACTACGGAACATAATGCCTTGAAACTGTCTTATTTTTCCAAGATTCTGCAGAATAAACTATTCACTGAATTCGCTACGACAGGATTCAGCTTCATTTTTTGTCATTTCCCGGACGAAGAAACGTAACTCCATTCCAAGGTTGTCAAATTGATTCAAAGAATTCAATTTTTCACAAACACGAGAAAGCGAAATCTTTATCCAAAATTTATTTTCGTTTTTCATGAGATCAGCGGAAAAATCAGTGAAATGTACAATTAATACCTAACATTTTCCGTTACAAATTCAAATTTACGAGGCGAAATCTGGCAACAATGAAATGGACCACATTTTGCAAAAAGGAACCACTATTTCTGGCTCATTTTAGAAACAACGTATATGCCATTGGTTTCCCTGTGCAGAACGGTGGTTTTATGGAAGAGTCAGAAATAGTGGTTCCTTATTGCAAAATGTAATCAAAATGTAGTTATGTTCTTTCGTGGGAGGTAACGACGAATTGGATTGCATTTTGCAATTTGGAACTATAAATTCTGGCTCATCTGAAAAAAACACTTATGTGCATAGGGATACTAATGGCACATGCGTTTTTTTTTTTAAACCGGGCCAGAATTTATAGTTCCAAATTGCAAAACGCAGTCCAATTGAGGGAGGAAAATAGATTAAAAAGCCTCCTAATGAGTGGCCCCGCTTCGTCGCTCCTCTGACGAAAGGGCGAATCTCAATTTCCTCGTGAGCCCTGGGTCACATTCAAATCCATGCTTTCTGCGGTTCATGTGAAAAGTGAGATACGTCCTTATGTCAGAGGAGCGACCTTTTTTGAAACCCGGGGATTTCATTCGTACGTGACCGAAATGAAACCTTATGATGAGACAAGCCTCCGGTAAAAATTTTAGCTTGAGGATAAGTTTGGTTTTGGACAGTGGCGTGGCGTGAATTGCGATGTATCGATTCTCATGTCATTTAAAGCTATGGTAAAGAATCGATTATTAAGGTGTTCGCTGCGAACACCCTGTCTATCGATCCTTTTTCATAGGTTCAAATGGCATGACAATCGATATATCGCAATTCACGCCACGCCATTGGTTTTGGAGCTACAGCGTTGCAAAGTTTGCATGTTTGAGTCTTAAAAATCTTCATATTTTTGAAGAATTTCTTCCAAAAGCCAATTTCAAAGTAATGTAAGTAACAAGTAATGTAAGTTTCAAGTAAACATGACGCGTAACTGAAAAATTATAAGAAAATCCGTAGTAAAAGTTTCAAATTGTGGATGAGCCGTTAATAGCAGTACAACGTTGCAAAAATTACATTCTTGCCCTTTAAAAATACCCATTTTTTATAGTTTTGTATATTTTAGCAGCATTTGAGACATAAAATATACAATTAGAGATACTCGCAGACTCATCGTAAAATTTATATCAGCATACGATAATTTTAGGCAATGCAGCGTTGCAAAGTTTAGACGTATAGCATAGATTTAATCAGTACACGATAATTTTGGACAATACAGCGTTGCAAAGTTTACATCTTTCATCTATGAAAATGTCTACTTTTTCTTGTTATTGTATTGGAGACAAGATACAATATGAGTTAATGGTTAACAGTGTGAAGCGAAATGTGGAGGCTTTATGTTGATCCTGGGTGACAATTGTATTAAAATAACATCGTTGCAAATTTTATCTGCTTTTCTTTTAACATTCGATTGTATAAAAATAGTTAAAAGTAAGGATTCTTCCAATAGTTATTTTACTTTAAAATGTAATTCCAGAGGATTTTTGGAATACAATGGATGATTCAGCATCAGCGATGCTTTCAAGATCTGAAATATTCTGCCTAGACTTAGTTGCAAATTCAACCTTTTTTAGGTGTAATGAAGAAACTATAACATATAATATGGAGGCGTTTGGGTTGTTTTAAGTAGAACGAAATCTTGATATAGACGATACATTCATTATGCCTTAAAAAACTGAGTATGTTGAGCGTAAGAATGGAAGATTTTGAAAATATTAAAGAAAAGTAAAGAAAGAAAAAAAAAATGCAAAGTAAATTAAATGAACGACAAATAATAAATACACCAACAAAGCAATAAAATATAATTTAAAAAGTAAATAGAATATTTAAATCACTGTTGCGTTAATGTATAAAAAACCCAGACGCCTCCTTAAGAGAGAATTTTAAAATTATTTAAATATGACTTTTGGAGGGTGAAAGTTTAAAATTGGCATCATATTGAGGCGTTTTCTATAGATTTGAAGGCAAGACAGGACTGATACTGAAGCATCACGTGAATAAAATATTTTGAAGGAAGAAGATAAAAAACTATAAAAAATACAAAAATTACAAAAAAAAGGAAAATAATGTACGGTAGAAAGTCATATAAAATTGAAAGAAAAAGATGTCAATGTAAATAAAAAAATAAGCAAAATCAAATAACTACTGGAAGCATCTTTATTTTAAAATCGTCTATTATTTATTGCTTGGAGAGAATTGTGAATGAACTTGGCGAAAGTATTATTGCAAAAACCAATTGTCACTTGGAACAGACATCAGACCTTCATATTTTGGCTTGATATGAGGGATGACACCCATTGATTTTATCTTAAACTGGAAAAAAAAATTTGAAAAAAATCATATTTCGTTGAGTTCAAAATTGTAAGCTTGGCAACGCTGTATCACTACAAATCAATCTTACATCTGCAGATAACGTGAATGGTTTATTTTATAAAAAAAAAAAAAAAAAAAAAAAAAAAAAAAAAAAAAACAAACAAACAAACAAACAAACACTGAACTTAAAAATAAAAACATTTTTAAAGCTTATATACACAAACTTTGCAACGCTGTATCGTTAAATCTATACTTACACTCGCGGTAAAACTTTTACACAAGACTAATCTTATCATAGAATTTCAGCTAAACCACATTATCATACCTTTAGGTGGTCAATAAGTTCGTTTTTAATTCAAAAACGGAACAAAATGAGCATTTTTATAGGTCTGTGATGTCAAGTTTGCAACGTTGTATCAACAGAATTAACAGCATTAACGTAGAAAAATTATTTATTATTAACGTATTTTTTTAGAAAAATGTACACTGACTGTTGATAAAATTTCTCAAAATATCATGAAACATCCAATGACAGTTGTTTACAGAAAGTAAGATACTTGATAATACGATAATCTTTAAAGCTTAAATATGGAAACTTGTCAACGCTGTATTTCTAAAACCAGACGTATCCTCAAGCTAAGATTTTTACTGGAGACATGGGTCATCATGGAGCAAAGTAACAATATGTAACAATTTTGGATGATTATTCATGAATTTCCAGAGTGCCTCGTGTCTTTGGAAGAATTTTTGACGAGCCGGGGTCTAAAAGTGCGTCGTGGTGGAAATTAACTGTTAAACCTTGTTAGGTTATCGATTGCTTTACTTCCTTCTTGCCTTCAATCTGGTGAAGCAGAGAGCGCCGAGAGCGGTCTGAGTCAACGTTACTTAATTTGAACTAAATTTTGCAATTCGGAGCTACAATGTCTGGCTCATCTATAAAAACACTTGTGTGCATATGATACTATGAGTACTTACGTTGTTTCTAAACTTGAGACACAAATTTTAGTGCTCAATTGCAAAATGCAGTCCATTTGTGTGTGGATCTGTGTAAAAAGAGCCTCTCCTCCGGGAGAAAATTGTTCATAACTTTTTGCGAACACATGAACAACATTTTTCTACAACCTAGGAATTTTTGTCTTCAAGCTTCACGACAGTTTTTAGGATTTAGGATCAAATTTCCTGAGTAAAGGAATTTTGTCCTCAGAAAGATAGGTCTCTTCTTACAGATCTGGTCACTGGTAAAAGGGGCCCGGCATATTGTTATGAAAGGTAGTTTCCACATGAATAATAAGTTTCCCTCCGCTCCAATAGCCTCCAGACTCATTTGGACCACATTTTGCAATTGGGAACTATAATTTCTGACTCAGTTTAGAAATAACTTATGAGCCATTAGTTTCCCGATGCACAAAAGTGTTTTTAAGGAAGAGCCAGAAATTTTAGTTCCTAATTGCAAAATGTAGTCCATTTAACCCTCGTCTGTCACATATAAGTAGAACTGACCAGACGTTTAAATGTAAAACTTGTCTCCCGTACGAAGGAATGTAACTCCATTCCAAGGTCACCAAATTGACTCAAACAATTAATTTATTTTACAAAGTTATGCCTGTGCAATTTTCAGGCACAACTTTGTAAAACAAATTAATGAAAATGTGTGTAATTTTTATTTTAATTTTGCATGAAATCGCGGGGAAAATTATCAATGAAATTTCCAGTTAGGAAAGTTCAAGATCCTCCTACTTAATATGCAATTTGCGAGGGGACATTTGGCAACATTGAAATGAAGTTACGTTCTTTCACGCGGGAAACGATGAGCTCTCTTAAGTTTAGTTTTACTGTGCCGAGGCAAGTGAACCACCAAAACTTTCATTATTGCTATACTAGATGTTGTTTTGCAAAACGAAAAAAATTCCGCCTGAGGTTACTGTTTTACGACTAATACATATTTAGAATCTGTCTTGGTCAATTTTGCTCTTTCAATGATAATTTGTATTGAAAGTGTTGATTTACAACATTATGGTAGTAGTTTTTGTGTAATTTTTGGTTTGTTGGGTAGCCAGTGCTATGGGTTAAAATAAACTGTTAGCTCACGTTAACTTGAAATTCAGGAACTTAATGGTCGAAGCTTTTCGGCCTCGGCCGTCGTCAGGACTTAGCAAATAGCACAGTTTGAGACAATAAATGATTAATTTTGATTAATATCAGTTCATACATATGATGAACGAGTGTGTTTCGGTGTAGATGTGTTTCATTGAGTTTCTTATTGATTCAACGTTATTTCTACCGGAATAAATGATGAAAAATGGACGGCTCGTGCAGTGGCGTAGCGAGCTGTGCGATATATCGGTTTATCGGCCATTTAAACCTATGGAAAAGGATCGATAAACAAGGTGTTCGTAGTGAACACCTTAATAATATATTTTTTACCATGGATTTAAAAGTCATAACAATCGATATATCGCAATTCACGCCACGCCACTGGGATCGCGAGTTCTTCTGTCCTCAGGACTTTTGTGTAGGAATGAGATTCTTGATTATAAATAAGATGTTCAACATTTTTCTACTGCTCACAATTTTGAGACTTTTCCTAACTTCGAATGAAGTGACCGAATCACTTCCTTCGTCAATTCTCTGTCTCGGTGACGGAGTATGCGTTTGTCTTCTGAAGCACTGTCAGAAGTCTATTACTGGCTACTAGATTCCCTGGGGATCAAATAGACTATATTCTACGATAAAAAAAAACTACTATTTACGGCTCATTCGTGAAAGCACCTCTTCGTATAGGGTAAAATCAAAGTTTGAGGAGAGGGAGAAGAATAGAAAGAGGAGGAAGAAGATAAGAGAAAGAACAGGAAGAAAAGAGAGAAGAGAGGAAAGAAAAGAAGAGACATGGGAGAAGAAGAAGAGAAGAATAGAGAGAACATAAAAGAGAATAAAATAGTGAAAGCACACAGTAAAACAGTGAGAGGGAAAGCGAGAAGGAAATTGAGAAGGAAAGCGAAAAGGAGATTGAGAAGGAAAGCGAGAAGGAAATTGAGAAGGAAAGCGAGAAGGAAAGCGAAAAGAAAAGCAAGAGGAAAAGCGAGAAGAAACGTGAGAAGAAAATCGAGAGGAAAAGCGAGAAGGAAAGCGAGAAGGAAAGCGAGAAGGAAAGCAAGAGGAAAAGCGAGAAGAAAAGTGAGAAGAAAATCGAGAGGAAAAGCGAGAGGAAACGTGAGAAGAGAGAGAAAAGGGTCTGGTGCCGGAGCCTCCTCGTGGTGGACCTGGGGCGGGTCTCTGACCCGTGCCAAACGCCGGCAAACTGTTGTGATTCTGCACCCTCCCTCGCCTCTGGTTGTTAGCCCATATCTCTTCACACATCGTAACGAGCAATTTAGGATCAAGCGCATCCTTGGTACGTTATTACCTTGGTTGTTAGCCCATATCCCTAATACGCTCGGGCATGGATCAACCACTTCCTCGGTGCCCTGCTTCGCGCGCAGCAGGGCTGTTTACACCTTGGATGTTAGGCCATATCCATTGCAGCCTTGGATCAAGCGGAACCTTGGTACGTTATTACCTTGGTTGTTAGCCCATATCCCTGGCTTACGGAAGAGATCAAGCGGAACCTTAGGAACATGAGGGGAACGATGATCTTCAGAGGACCACTGATAGTAGTTAGGCCATATCCTTGAACCGCGAGGTGCAAGGATCAACCGGTACACAGTGGTCTGAAAATCCCGATCTGTGACCGACTTTGCGCGATTCGCCAGTGACCAATTGCAGGGGTGACCGATCGAAGCCTGGCGATCCTGTTCTGGTCAACCTCCGGTATCTGCCGATGCTTGCGCATTAAGTCTAAAGCCGTCATCCCCCCCGGGACACTTTAGACCAGGCAAAGTCGGAACCGGAGGGTCGGACGCCTCTCAAACGGGCTGGTGGTTGGGGCGATGTTGCAGATTGAAGTAGGTTTTGATGCAGGACGAGCCGAATACTTCACGAGAGTCCCGGGTCTCGTGGCTCAGGGTATTCTGTTTGACCTGGGCCGAACAAGCCGGACAAAGTTTCAGCAATCTCTATCTCTGTAGAGAGTATCCAGCTACGAGTTTGTTGTCTCACTGCTGGATCGCACGGTGGTAGAGGAGTTCCCTGCATTCGGTCATTGGCGAATTGTTCACTGTTGTGAGTGAGGGTGCGCCCAGAACGCCAACCCAACTCTTCATGGCATGAGATCTTTAATAATTATTAAATTTTAAAACTAAGGTTATCCTTATTAAATCTCACTAACAACAAAGGCATGAGCCCCATGCCTTTTTCTTTTAAATTTCTTCTCCATTTTTCAAAATTTCTTCTCCATTTTTCAAAATTTCTTCTCCATTTTTCAAAATTTCTTCTCCATTTTTTCAAAATTTCTTCAAAATTTTGAATTTCAAATTAACGTATGCCATGGGAGTTGTAAGTTGGACGGTGGAAGCGTGCCGTCTGATGTCGGTTCCTCCTCGTGGTGGACGGTGGAAACGAGGGTTTTACCCTCGGCTAAACGCCGACAAAATATGTACTAGTTTGGGAGTAACACACACGCAATTCTTTTATTTTTATTTGTTTACTTATTAAATTTTTTTTCTCAGTACTTGAAAAAATTCCACTTGAAAAAATTCCAGACTTTTGGAGCAAATTCCCTGACTTTTCCATGTTTTCCACGCCATTTTTTCCCCTGACTTTTCCAGGTTTTCCAGATCGCTGGGAACCCTGGAATATATACTTTAGGGGTAAATCCTTTCAAAAATCTTGTGGGGCACAACAAAAAAGTCTGAGACCCGCTCTTTAACGCGCAATCTGCGTAGTTTAAAACACGTTTTTTCAAGTTACCTGCGTCTGCGCGAACTTTTTTTTAGTCACCGCCGCACAGTGGATCGAGTCAACCAGAGAGGTCGGACACGAAATTTTTGACTAATACTGCAAACTTTGACATTTATTTTTTAACATTCTGAATTTTAAGGGATGGTTTCAAAAGAAAATTTCAGGAATAAACCGATAAAACCACTTTTAAAACCTCCAGGTGCGCCGACCAGGTTTGCACAGGCAGATGAGTAAGAAAGAGTCGTGAAAATTCGCTTGTACCGTTAGCGCCGACAGAAATTCGTTGATACCCGTCACTCATTCATCCAAAACCTATGGATCCCATCCACGAGCAAGCCACTTTTCAGAACACCGACTAATGAAAAATCACACTCGCGGTATACATAAAACATCTGCGGTAATGGAAAAACCTCCGGGCACGGAGTAAACGTGGCGGAAGATAATGAGTTAACGCGGATGCTATGCGGGGAACAAAAACCCCCAAACGCCGGACGTTTCCCGTTCAGGTTACGCGGTTTTTCACGCATTACGCGTTCGCGCATTACGGGCAGTAAGGGAGGAGGATGGGGCGCGGCGCGTCCGTAAGGTCCGTAACCACTGAACGCATCGGCTGTATAAAATTACACACACCATTTCCTCCCCCGAAAAGCCGCGCGAGCTATCAGCCGAACACCGCACGACCCCGGTGAGTGAAAGGACCTTTCAACCCCCGGTCAAAGTGAGGAGCAGTTGCTGCGTGTCGCTTTCAGTGGCGTGGCGTAAATTGCGATGTATCGATGGTTTTGTCATTTAAACCTATGGTAAAGAATCGATTATTAAGGTGTTCGCTGCGAACACCCTGTTTATCGATCCTTTTACATAGGTTTAAATGGCATAACGATCGATAAATCGCAATTCACGCCACGCCACTGGTCGCTTTGATCGTGTGAGAGTTGGACTCATTACTCTGCCATGCTAAGGAAAAAAACTGTATGAACCTTCAGGCGTTGCCAAATTTTCTTTGATAAAACGCACGAAGTTCCTGGTAAACTTACGAATATTCTCTTTCCAATTTTTCAGATAATTTTGTTCACAATTTCACCTGGACGTCCTGAAAAACTCAAGGAAAAATATTCACTACTTTCCTTAAAAATAAACATTTTATCCGAGGAAATTTGGCAACTCTCGAATGTTCATACGGCGTTCTTCCTTAGCACGGCAGTACTGTTTGCCAATTTTCAGATTGTCATGATATGTTTGGACCGCGTTTCACAAAAAGGATCCGAGCCAGGGTGGTATGAAACGTAAGAAACAAATAAAAGATTGGAAATATTTTATGATATTTCACGAGGCTGTGAGATATTTCATATTTTTCAGGCGCTACAGTATGCAAGTCGCACTGAAACACACAAAAATAGAAGAAAATGGTTTCAGGACATTCCGTCAACGATTTTTTGTCCGCGCACCTGTTTTGACCGGTAGTTTACGTCCACGCGTAAAATAAGAGTTGTGTTGAAAGAAACTATGCAAAAATGAATAAAAATGGGGGGAAAACCAAGAAGCACGCAATCATTAGTTTTAACATCGACCTTTTTAAGTCAAATACGTCCAATTTTAGGAGTTTGGTTGCGCATACACACGCTGCAGCAAAGTAAAAGCACAAAATATAAAAGAAATAATTGAAAAAACTTTGGGGATCATTAAATTTGACACGGAACCACCTTAGTATTTACAAAACACATTTTATATTTTCCTTATCATGAGCTGAAAAACGCAGACTCCGCGATTTTAAATATCAGAGCCTAAAACAGAGCGGAGCGGTGTGCTAGTGCTACCGCGGCGGCGCGAAACGCGCACTAACGCCTACGAACCTAAGGGGATACTTCACGCATTGTGCAATGCTTGTAGTATCCCCTTAGGTTTGTAGGCGCCAATGCGCGTTGGGAGTTGGCCAGCCGCCCGCCGCGCCGAGCGTGCCACGGCGCTTCAAGCAACTATTCCACAGCAGAGGTGTTGCACAGTATCAAACGAAATTGAAGGCGCTTTAACATTTTAAGAATGATAAGCGTCCTTTGTGAGTACGAAGCTTTCCTCGCAAAATGAATCAAGGTACTACGGCACTAGCTCCCCTGCCGAAAAAACGCGTGGACATACACTTCTAAAAGCGTGCGGTGTGAGGACAAAAATCGTTGTCGAAATGTCCTGCAACCAAGAATATCACAATTTTTACATTTTGCGCAACATTAAATGGAACCGGTATTTTTCAATATCTTTCATAAATTTCTGAAATTTCATGAAATATTGCACCTGAAATTTCATGAAATATTTCACGTGAAATTTCGAGATTTTTTTTATCGATCCGATCCAAACGAGTCGATCGGAAAAATTTCATCGAGTCACGGGTTTGTAGGTCGATTCACGGGTTTTGTCGATCGATTCACGAATTTAGTCCATTGATTCACGGTTTGTTGATCTGTTCGCGGGTTTGCCGACCGATTCACAGCTGTCGGTGCATAAAATTATTCAGGTGGTCGAAGTCCGGAAATGCCGCGGCACAAATTGATGATTCAGCGGCAGTGATTCGGAAGCGAGATTATCGGACTTGTCAGCTTGCCTTCAAAACATTGGTTATGCAAAAAACCTACCGCAGTGTTCGAATAGTTGCACCGCAGCCCCTTCGTTTGCCGACGGGACCAACCGTCACGCTGCGGCACACGGTGGATCGAGTCGATAGGAGAGGTCGGACAAAATTTGGAAACTTTAAACGCTTGTAACTCCGTTTATCTAAAGTTTTGAGGTTATTAAAGTGGTTTCATTGGTTTTCTCGTGATCTTCTCTCCGAGGCACCCTTTGAAGTTAAAAATTCGACGAGATAGACATCAAAATTTGCAATTTTAGTCAATAAGTTCATGTCCGACTTCTCCAATGGACGCGTTCCACTGTGCGGCACAAACATATGATTTTGCGGCAGTCATGCAAACGAGAGCTTATCAAACTTATCCATTATTCGTCTTCAAAAACTTGGTTTTACCATAAACCGACCGCTGTTTTCGAACAGTCACTCGCAAGGAAGCTGCATTGCGAGCTAGCGAGATGAAATGGATGGTCAAAGGAACGCTCGAAAATATAAATGAATTTCCTTCAACTCGCACCCATTCTGCATCGTTCGTCTGTGTAGGAGTGGGTGAATACGGTTAAGTGTAATATAAACCCCGTGAGTAGAGATGAAAAAGCGAGACAAATATAAAATTATCAGAAGAGGGAGAAAGGCAAACCTCACTGAAAGGTCACGGAGAGACTGAAGAGAAGTTCAAATCAGGTCCCAGCGTAGAACCTGGGACCTTCCTCCACACTCGATTTTACAAGGAGTGAATAAGTCGCACATGGGAATTTTTTACCTCAAAAGCTGGCTAAAACTCAAAAATAAACAAAGATTTAGAGAGAGAAGGATTAGACAGTAAATCTAATCACACTGACCCCACCCTGTAATATAAGCGTCAAAAAGGCTTTCAAAAAATAAGCTAAAATATATGATGCACATTTTTTCCGAGAAATCTGTCCTACAGAAACAATGAATTACTTCGTTTGAAATTAGGAGAAAAATTATAATTTCAATCTCATAATTAACAGTGTTTCAGATCAGACGCATAGACACCGTGTTAAGAAAATTCACCATACGAAAAAAATCACAATTTATCTTGTGGCTCTCAAAATGTTTAAGAGCCGTGGATTTGTGCTTTTTAGAGTCAACATGCTTCGAATAATTGGATCACGTTAAGCAGAAAGAAACCGAGCCACATTACTTATTGCCAAATTTAATGGGGTAATAAAATTTCTTACATGAAAACGGTTTTGCGGATTTTGGTGAAAATTTCAGTAAACTTTCTATTTACATCGAATAAAACTCCTTAAAATTTTCAAAGGAATGCGCACAAACGTGTGTTCTCTTGTAAAGAATTATACCGCTCAGTTAAAGTTGGCAATAGCTGATGTGGCTTTGTTCCTTTCTACTAAACGCGGTCCAATTTTGGCCAACTTTTAAGGTCAAAACCCCCAGTATGCGTCGAAACGGTCTCCGATGCTAATAAGCTCGTCTCGACGTCATAATGTATTTTGCACCGTGACCGACTCGCGCGGTGTGGGGGGAAGACATGGAGGGGTAGTTCAAGTGGGTTTATGGGATTCTGAACGGGAGTGTAAAAGGGGGGGGGGGGCCTCGCGCATGAAGGAATAAGGGCGCCAGATCAGTGGCGTGGCGTGCTTTGCGATATATCGATTGTTATACCATTTAAACCTATAGAAAAGGATCGATAAACAGGGTGTTCGCACCGAACACCTTAATAATCGATTCTTTACCATAACTTTAAATGGGAGAACAATCGATACATCGCAATTCACGCCACGCCACTGCACCAGATTCTTCCGAGTCTTTTCAAAACGTATCGGGTGTAAAATCATCCCTGCAGGTATCTCAGAGTCTTTGCAACGGTCCCTTCTCCTCGCGTCTACCAATATCGTTTATTTATCACTCTTCCGTCGGCGTCTCCTTCTGCCGTGCTAAGGAAAATCGCCGTATGAACCTTTAGGCGTTGCCAAATTTCCTTTGATAAAATACGGTTTCCCTGGTAAACTTGTGAATATTTTCCTTCCAATTTTTCAGATAATTTTGTTCGCAATCTCACCTGAAGTTCCCGAAAATTTCAAGGAAAAATACTCATGACGTTCTGCAAAAATAAACATTTTATCAAAGGAAATTTGGCAACTCTCGAATGCTCTCTTGATAAATTACGATTTCCCTGGTAAACTTGTGAATATTTTCCTTCCAATTATTGTTCAGATAATTTTCTTTACAGTCTCACCTGAAGATCCCGAAAATTTCACGGAAAATTTCTCATAACGTTCCGCGAAAATAAACATCGTATCAAAGAAAATTTGGCAACTCTCGAATGTTCATATGGCGTCCTTCCTCAACACGGCAGCCTTACGCTAACTTGTGAAAGAAGGGTGACAGGTTGAAAATGCCCTATTTTGTGAGAGGGGTGTTGATAAGGGCCATTTTTGGACCATCCAGGCGAAATTCCCTCAACTGTACGATTTCTGTTGATTGAAGGTCTATATTGACCAGAATGCATCATGATTTGGTCATTTACAGTCTTTCTCGTGTCTAATATTGGCCTGCGGGTCGATTGTTGAATCGTTATCGAATGACCTTGATCGATATATAGCATTGTGAAGATAGGGAGTTATCGATCAGAATCATTCGATAACGATTCAACAATCGACCTGCTGAATTTTTAAAATCTCTAAAATTCATTGCGGATTTTCCCTTGATATTCCTGATTTTTCCGGAGATTTTAAAAGAAATTGCCTGATTTTGGCACGAATAAACAGACATTCGTTTGACTTCAAAAACCAAACCTTCGTTGAATTGGATCAAATGTTTTACTTTCGCGTGTACACCCTACTACACGCAGTCAAAAAATACTTGACGCATTTAGCATTTCCTGATCCATGACCGATTTACCTGATTTCTCCTGATGACATCAAATTTCCTGATATTTTCCGGTTTTCAGGTTTTTCCTGACGATAGACATCCTGTTTCTTGAACTTTCGTGTCCGTTCAATCAACTTAGGCACCGCCGCGGAAGGCCTAAGGAGATAATGAAGGAGCCCCAAGCCACCAGCGATGCCAGATCTTCGAGAATTTAACACCATTTCCCTGAGCCTCACTACGATTGTATAGACTGACTACGTCATTAGATACTCGATACATTCGACGGTTTCACCCGGGATAAAGGCATTTGCGAGTGCAGCTTAATTTCATTGCGATATATCGAATGACTTAGCCACTTCAGTGAATGCGGCAACACAACGGGCTTCGAACGCAATTCCGGCCGAAAACAAGATAAATGCAGCCAGTTCACGAAACCGGGTGTTTGCCGGATGTTGTCGCCCTACAGCATTGCCAAATTCCGCACGAAATTATATAAGTAAGTATAATAACTATTTATAGAAACTAATTGAATAGTTTTGAAGGAGGTTTGGCAACGTTGTGATGGCCATTTACCCGGGTGAGAACTCGACTTGGGCCGGGTCGGCCGGACATTGACTTCTTCAATCTACCGTGAACGCATCTGAGAGAGTATTTTGCTTATATTAAGGGTCCTCCAGGGCTGACAGGGACATTATTTTCGGGGCCTCGCGCCACGGACCCGAGATTTCTGCTCCAGTGCTCAGCGCTGAGGACCCTCACTGCCGTGCTAAGGAAGAACGTCGCATGAGCTTTCAAACGTTACCAAATTTCCTTTGATAAATCATTGATTTTTGGAAGGGACAATGCGTATATTTCTCCCGATTTTTCATAAAATTTCGTTCGTAAAAATAGATATCTGAATATCTATGATATGAATTTTTGGAAGAGTTAATGCGTATATTTCTCCCGATTTTTCATAAAATTTCGTTCCTAATTTTATCAAAGATATCTAAAAATTCAATGAGAAATATGCATATCTTTGTGCAAAAATAAATATTTTCTGAAAGGAAATGTGGCAACATTTGATTTGAACGTTTTTCGTAATCTTTGATCATCTCATTCCCGTATTCCTGTCTCATTCCGTTTGTTCCTTGCCTTACCTCGCGTTCCCTGGTCTATCCTAGTGTATAATCTTTGAAATTGGTGAAAATATAATCTTCATTCCCGTTTGTGACATTACGGAGGCCTAAACTACGAGAACCAATCAGAAATGTATTCGTATTGTCTTTACTCTCAGTATACAGGGATTCTAAGCTTATGGATGTCACGAATGGGAATGAAGATTACAGAAATTAAACGTTTTTCGTAATATTTGATCAACTTATTCCCTGGTCCATCCTAGCTTACAATCTTTGCAATTTGTAATTTAGTCTTCATCTCCGTTTGTAACATTACGGAGGCCTAAACTACGGGAACCAATCAGAAATGTATTCGTATTGTCTTTACTCTCGGTATAAAGGGATTCTAGGCTCATGGATGTCACGAATGGGAATAAAAATTACAGAAATTGAACGTTTTTCGTAAAATTTGATCAACTCATTCCCTGGTCCATCATAGCTTACAATCTTTGCAATTTGTAATTTAGTCTTCATTTCCGTTTGTGACATTACGGAGGCCTAAACTACGCTGGAAAAAAAAAACGCATTGGATCTAGAGTCCAGACTCTTGAAAACATTGACAAGAAAAAATACTCTTGATTCAATCAGATCTAAGCTTAAATCAAAAGAAAATCCGCTCAAATTAAGAGGCTTGGTCCTCGATTTAAGCAATAATCTGATTGAAGCAAGAGTATTTTTTCTTGTCGATGTTTTTAAGAGTCTGGATTCTAGATCCAATGTGTTTCTTTTTCCAGTGTACGGGAACCAATCAAATATGTATTTGTATTGTCTTCACTCTCAGTATAAAGGGACACTGGTTCAGGCAGGTGACAAAATCCTGACTTCTAAGTCGAATCAAAAATCGTCCACAGTTCACGCTATCCGCGATACCTCCCGTCCCAATCACCGCGTATAATCGGGGCTCTACTGTATTTTTAAAGTGTGAATTCAGCGATTTTATCTCCGAATTTTACCTCCGCGTTATTACACCGTGAACCCTCTCTGAAACGCGGGAGTAATCTCATCCCTCCGAGAACCGAAAAAATCTGCGGTATCATATCTCTCCGAGCTCCCCTTACTCCCCTAGCTCCAGCCCCCGCCCTCTCCGCCTTTCTCCGCCCACCTAACCCTCTCCGTTTCCCCAGTAAGTTGATATTTAATTGAAGCGCGTGCCATACGCCATACGTGCGCTTTCATTTCAAGCGGCATTCGTCTTCCGTTCTGAGTTCTCAGCTGTCAATATCACTCACCCTCGCAGTTGCCAAAATTCCTAAACGGATTTCGTTTCTTGACCTCGAGTAAATCGCCTTCAATTACACGTATAGGCAATTTGATCGCTTTGACGCTCGAATAGTTGCTTTCCCATTGCCCGGTTCTCAGCTGTCAATATCACTCATCCTCGCAGTTTCCAAATTCCTAAACGGATTTCGTTTCTTGACCTCGAGTAAATCGCCTTCAATTACACGTATAGGCAATTTGATCTCTTTCACGTTCGAATAGTTGCTTTCCCATCGCCTGAGCTTTCCACACTTGATTGAGTAGGTGGGTCGTTGCACTGGTCACAAAATCGTGTTTTGATGCTAGTTTAGTAGATTAACTCGAAATAATAAGTTAAAAATAATATGATTCCTTCCATGAATGTTCACTTAAAAAAAAAAAAAAAAAAAAAAAAAAAAAAAAAAAAAAAAAATGGTAGAATTTACCATTCCTTCACGCGGTATTTCACACAGTGTCAATTTAGAGTCAACTTTGCCAGAGTAAAGGTAAACGTTACTATATACTGGTAGAAGTAACCATTCCTCTGGGAGATTCGACTTGAAGATTGGTAGAATTTACCATTCCTTCACGCTGTGTGAAATACAGAGTGAAGGAATGGTAAATTCTACCAATATTTTTTTTCAGTGTTCGGCGAATGGCTTTATTAGAAAAATAACCTGAAGAAAATTCAAATGGAGTTGAAGGGAGAAATTAGTGTCGAGACGTTAGAAGAATATATTCCCGATTTCTGAAACAAATTCTCCGATTTTTCTCTAAAATGTTTCATTCCCTGAGGAGTCCCGGTTATTCTTGGTCTTTATCGGTCCTTGACACCGTGGATCATTCGATAACGAGTCAACACTAGATGTCAGAGACGGGGCTTTTCGATACCTTCCCATTTGAAGCTGTGGTAGATAATCGATTATAAACGTGTTTGTAACGACCGACTCGTTCATCGATCCTTCCCATGGATTTAAATGACAGATCAATCGATATATCGCAAGGTACACCACGCCACTGCTTGATGGGCGGGAAATCAAGAGGAATAAAATGGGAAAAATTTGGGAGGTTTGGCAGCGTGGCGTAAGCCTGAGCGATTCTTTCTTGTTTTAGGCTGGCGGAGCCGCTTTTCCACCTTCCTTTGACAGCTTTTGATTCCCTTACCCACCCCCTCCCCCTCCCCTCCCTCTCAGTATAATCACTTCTCCACGACAGGATCTATATCAGCTGCTACTTTCACTCGTCGGCGATGCCGACTTGAGCGTCGAGCCGCTTAACTCTGTTTTTATGCGATTAAAATTAGCGCATCAAAATAGGCGACTGTTGAGGTGATTCCTCTGTAGAAGTAAACAAACATCAATATGTCGCAGGCAATTAGCAATCGCCAGCAATTTGCAAGCTCTATACTTGTCAATTCGTCAAATTCCGATTACAATGACATCGATATAGTAAAGGTTTCTTTAGCGAAGAAATTCACGGCACGATCACAGCTTGGAACGCCTTCAAATCCAGCGATACTCTCCGCTTTGCCTAGGGGTTAGTTTAGTTGCTTAACCTAACCAAACCCAACGCAGATTATTGATCACATTTCACGAACTCGCGAGTGTGCTAGCTGGTACCATGCATTCAAGAAGAGGGAGATAACGTATGTTCGAATTCAAAGCATAATAATCACTATTTCCTATCTCGTTTTTACTTTTTTAATTTTTAATTCGTTGATTCAACACGAATCGATTGCAATTTGCCGACGATTGCTAATTGCCTGCTACAGATATATCCAACAAATGCTAAAATAAAAATGTTGCTATCCTTTCTTTGTAAAAACAGAGAAGCAACAGTAAAAAGGTATACTTCAACAGTCTAATGATGGAAAATCTCTTTGAAAACCCTTAATTAAAGCCGAATGAAACTAAACGTGAAATATCTTATTCGACTAGTCAAATCGGCCTGGAATTTTGGCGTTACGTCTCATTTGGCCTCATTTTAGGGTTTTCTGAAGAGATTTTTTACCAATAGACTGCTGAGGTATGTTTCTACACTGTTGTTTCTCTGTTTTTAAACAGGAAGAAAAGCAAAACTCGTATTTCAGCAAAATTTGTTCGATTTATCGATGTTTGTTTACTTTTTGGGAGGAATCACCTACAGCGTTACCGATCAAAATCAATAGATGCCTGAACTTTTTGATTGAGAGAAGAATGTTGAAAATATTCGCCTTAAAATATTCTGTATACAAGATTTAGGTTAATCAAAAAATAGAATAGGTCACTAAGACTTGTGATTTTGATCAGTGGCGTAGCTAGGAATTCTTTAAGGGACTCGAGGGTCCGTGACGGTAAATTTACATTATTTTTTGTACGTCCCTTATAATATATTAAGTATGCCCTCCAAAAATAAAAAAAGGTACGATTAACGAGGCTTGGGGGGGGGATGCTCAGGACGCCCCCTTCGTATACGCCACTGTTTTTGATTGAATGTGCTGAGATTACCAGAAGAGTAGATTACGTGATGATCTACCACGTATTTTTGGCGCCAAATAATCAGCTCACAGGTGCGTACGCACAGCGAACGTGTACAAGATTTGAATCCATGTAGGGTTTATACGGAAACCACAATTAGACGTATATGCTAAAATACACTATCTGCAATAACGTTTACATGTGACAAAGTTCTTCCTACTGTAAACACGTCCAATTAAACAGTTACAGTCGTTTATGACTGGACGGTTATTTGACTCCGAATCAAATGCTCGGTTTGCCTCTGCGCTGATCGTAACTCCTCTGACGTAACCGCGTATCTCATTTTTCACGTGAGCCCCAGAAAGCATGGAGTTATATGGACGCTAAGGCTCATCCCAAAATAGAGTCGCGCTCTTAGGTCCGAAAGGCGACGTGATTGGCCACCCGAGCTCGGTGGATTCCGCTCCGCTTCAAAGGAGATGGTTTCCATTGAACGTATTTATGTCAAACGGATCTATGTGCATTATGACGTAAGCCCTGGTATGCATGTATTCTTATGCGTCTCAGGGCTCATGTCTTAATGAGCATAGTCCCGTTTGGCAGAAATACGTCCAATTGGGACCAAATTGCACGTGAGAGAGATGCCCGGATTAGCCGTGCCCGCAGAGGTAATGAATGAATCGCTTCGCACTTGGTTTTTGGCTGTTTCCAGTCACTGAGTGTTTTGACTCATGGGGTTTGATTTGATCGGTGATTACAGAAAATAATCGGACATTTGGACTGCATTTTTCAAAAAGAACCTATTAAATGGACCACGTTAAGCAGAAAGGAACCAAACCACATCAGCCATCACTACAAACTGGACAGTTTGATTTTTTACAGGAGAAGGTTCATGCGGATTGATTTTTGCAAATTTCCGTAAATTTTCTGCATAGTACGAAGAAAATCCCTCAAAATTGTTAAAGGAATCCGCTATCTTTTAAAAAATTAAATTGCCAAGTTGAATTTGACAATGGCTAATGTGGCTTGGTTCCTCTCTACATAACGCGGTCCACTTATGGTTCAAAAACTCCTGTCCGCAAATGGAGAGTAATGTCTTAAATGCTGTTTCTAAGATGAGCTGAACATATTTCACAGTTAACAATTTCCATTTTTGGTGTTACTCCTTCGAGCTACTTTTTTTGTGTCAGATCAATCCAAAGGACTTGGTCGCCGAATACAATTTTGTGTTAAATCCACCAAAACCATAGGTTACTCTGATAGGTTGTTTAAGTCAATTTGGCAACTTTGGAGTGAAGTTACGTTCCTTCGTCCGGGAGACTGCCAATTCTCATGGATTTTGGCCATAGGACCCAAGTGTGTACTCCCGTTCCGACACCGAAATGTTATTTTCTTACACTGAAAAAAGAGATTGGTAGAATTTACCTTTCCTTCACGCTGTATTTTACACAACGTCAGATCAGAGTCAATTGTGCCAGAAAAAAGGTAAACGTTACTATATACTGGTACACGTAACTATTCCTCTGGCAGAATCGACTTCGAATTCACGCTGTCTAAAATACAGCGTGAAGGAATGGTAAATTCTACCAATCTTTTTTTCAGTGTACAATATACGTCATATACGGGCCCGGTTTCAGAAGCTAAAAACATGGACATTTTCAGATGGCGGCTGATTGGCTGGAGGTATGAATGAGTGTGTGAGTGTGTGAATGGGTGTAGAGTAGACTTACCGTAAGTGTGTGCGTTGGAGAGGCATCTGGGGAGGAGTCCCCGGAACCGGAATTGGCAGTCCGCTGACGCAGCCGGGAGAGCGCGCTCCTTAGGCTATCCGTCACGGAGCCGTGCTGAACTCTGAAACAAAAATAACACCATCACCATTAGTAATTATACCTTACTATTGATACACTTATCGGTTGTGATAGCGAAGAGAGCGGCCAGTATTGAATTTTCGAAATCGAGTTTCCTTCAAAATTCATCTGATATACGTTTAAACGGGAATGTTGATAGAATCCAGGGTGTCTACTAATACAAACTGGCCAGTGTATTAGTAGACACCCTGGATTCTACCAACATTCCCGTTTAAACGTATATCGGACGAATTTTGAAGGAAAATCGATGAGTACTTTTACAGTTCTCATCTACAACAATCTCAAGAAATTCAGTACCTGCTCAACAGAAAAATTCAGTACATTTTCAGGACCTCCATTCGACGAAATTCGAAAAATTTCAAAAATTTGAATCTCTCGCTTACATTGCGACAAGAAAGACAAAAATTCCGTACCTTCTTGCAGAATTTCCTTACTTTTTCCGTGCTTCCGGACCGCCCTTAAAAAGTCAGTACTATTTCCGGACTTGTAGACACCCTGGAATCGCTCGGTATTGAAACATGTCCATCCTCGGAGAAAAGTATTCCGTCGAAATCTCGATTTCGGAAAATTTTGCAATTACGTTCCCTTCAAGGAAGAACCCGTCGCCCGTTCATTTAGCGTTACATAATCCTTTTTGCGCCTTTAGGCGAAAAATACCCCGGTTAGTGTCCTACCCTCAAACCATCAAGCGTGGGACACAAAAAAGTTAGGTAACGCCAATTGGACTACGTTTTGCAGATTGGAACTACAAAGTCTGGTTCAATTCAGGAACAACATGTGTACCATTGTACGTATGCTTACAGATGTTTTTAAGGGTGAGTCAAAACTTATAG
The DNA here is from genome assembly GCF_918797505.1 of Bemisia tabaci. Classification (NCBI taxonomy): domain Eukaryota; kingdom Metazoa; phylum Arthropoda; class Insecta; order Hemiptera; family Aleyrodidae; genus Bemisia; species Bemisia tabaci. The sequence goes on from NC_092801.1 coordinate 31,326,422, forward strand.
ATCCTAATTGCAAAATGCAGACAGATTGACGCATTTGTATCGTGTTTTCAACGTAAACTCGTTTTTTAGGTGATTAGGTTTGGGGTGACGTGTTCAGTCCATGAATGATCCGGCCAAATCACGATCAGCACAAGTGAAATTGGAATTCCTCATGGAGGAAAAATATAAAATATTTAACTTAGATTCTGTTTTTACCAAAAGCCCACAAAATAAAACGCTTTATCACCCTTCGCACGTGGTTTGAAATCGAGTTGATGTGAGAAGGGGGCTGACTCCGGTTATCATAAAATATTTCTCGCCCGAGCCTATCGGTAAAATGGATCGGTCGAAGAAAAATACGCGAATGGCTGTCCGATACATTTTCAAAATTGGACCTGGAGAACCGGGGCTTAAGAAAAATTGGGCCCAATTCGGTCGGGATATACTGCGTCTATTCTTCGACACTGTTGCCGTGTTGATCCTGATAAAAACAAACGATTGTGTCAAGTTGATAGCGTTTGCTCATCTTACGTTGAGACTAAAGTGCAAAGCCATTGCGATGTTTCAAATTGTCCGTTCTTATTTTATTATTTCAAGGAGGAACAAACCAACTCTATAGCTTTACCAATAAAAATCATCCAAATTTTAGCCAGAAATAGCTCAGTCATGCGCCAGTAGAAAATATCCAATGTCAAATTTAACTAGGAAGTTTACTTTTTTACGAGAGAGCGTTTGTGCGAATTCTTCTGAAAATTGTAATGAATTTGCTTCGTAGTATGGAAAAAGCTCACTGAAATTTGCACAAAAATCCGCAGCACCGTTTTCGTATCAAAACTAAATTGCCCAATTGAATTTGGCAAAAGCTGCTGTGGCTTTCTTTTTTGCTTAGCGCAGTCCAAATGGAATGCATTTGCAAAAAGGAACCAGAAGAATTGCGATAATGCTAAGATTGTGCGTTTTCTCCTTTGCAATGAAATTACTGAAACCATGACAAAATATGACATTTACATTGTATTTTTGTCTTAAATTTACAGTTTTTATCTAATAAAATAGAAACTGATAGTGGATAATTAGGTTGTTCTTCCAAGACAAAACAAGTTGCACAATCTTAGCAACATTTCAATGCTCCAGGTTCCTTTTCGCAAAATGCAATCCAAATAATGTTACGTTTTTTCGTCTCGAAAACGAAGATTTTGCGACACTTTCTAGATCTTCCTTCACAGTAGAAAATACGAATTAAATGAAAACTATTTCAAACAGGGAAACATCAGGAAAGAAAGATCTCTCTCCAAACTCTTATTCGACCACCGACGAAAGTCTCGGGATTACAAAACCCGTTACGAAACGCTCCCGAGCGATATCCGTCAAAGGCGCGGGACGAGGAGAGAAAAAGACATAGGCGCCGAAATAGCTCGGGGCACAAAAGCGAGAGGGCGCTCACAAATTGAACGCGAGGCTTAGCGCCGGCGCACAGTGGATCGAGTCAATGGAGAATTTGCAAGGGTCTGAAATTTGATGAATTTCTGTTTAAGTGGAATCCTCTGAGTGAACTGAACACGAAGATACCCTTGATTCATAAATTGAGCAATTATTAGAGGAGATATGACAAAATAACCGATTCTGCTAAAATACATGTGTTTAAATGGGAAATGCCGCCAGATGACGTCACAAGGCGGCACATTTTCTCACTTTTAAATCAATTTTTCTCCAATTTCCCATGTCAGAAAAAAATTATGAAAAATATTGCGAACTCAGCTCATTAGGCACTTTCAGATGAAGCAATAAAAAAATTGCGTGCAAATTCTCCATTAGAGAGGTCGGACATGAACTTTTTAACTAAAACTGCAAATTTTGATGTTTACTTTGTCACATTTTGAATTTTTAGGGGTGCTTTCAGAGGAAAATTTTGCGAGGCAACCAATGAAACTACTTTTAAAGCCTCAAATTTTTGTATAAACGGAGTTCTAAGCGTTTAAAGTTTCCAAATTTTGTCCGACCCCCCGTATTGGCTCGATCCACTGTGCGGCGGCGGGGTTAGAAGTAAAGACATTGCGCAACCACACCTGTATCCCGAAACGCCACCCCCTTAGTGCCCCCGCGTGCGAGGCGAGGCGACATGACACTGGCTTCAGGCGTTAAATAATTCAAGGGCGACCGATTAGTCTCCGGCCGGGGGGATTGCGTTGAAGGGGCGCAATCTTTTGATCTTCCGTCCACGCTTTGTCACTTTACTGCTCCGCCGTGCTGAGGAAAAACGGCGTATGAGCCTTCAGGCGTTGCCAAGTTTCCTTAGACGAATCACCAATTTTCAGGATTTGTGAATAATAAGGGATATTAGAGGGTGACCCTAAATCTACAATAAAATTATTAATTTGACTTAGATTAGACTTAAGAACAAACTTATAATTATACATTTAGATTTTAATTCGCAAGGGGCCCCTACATTTTTTAATAATTTCATAAATAATCACCAAATAAAGCAAAAGGTAAAAAATAAGAAAAAATGAAAATATACTAAAAGGAAACAGCATTTTAAAAATAAAATAAAATTCATAGTAATTAATTTTAAAGGTAGAAATAAAAATAGAAAAATAAATAAAATTAGATTTAATAATTTGAGAAAATGAACTAATCAAACCCAAAATTCAGATAAGTCAGATCAGTCTTTTTCTTCCAATTTCTCAGATAATTTTATTTTTAATTTGATCGGAAGTTCCTCGAAATTTCAAGACGACGTATTCATAACTTTCCTAAAAATAAACATTTTATCGGAGGAAATTTGGCAACTTTCAAATGTTCATACGGCGCTCTTCCTTGGCACGGCAGTGCTGAGCAAAGAAGAAACGCCGTATGAGCATTCGGATATCGCCAAGTCTTCTCCCGGAAAATATTTATCTCCTCAGGAAGCAATGGGTATTTTTCAACAAGAATTTAGACACTTTGGATTAAATTACGGGCAAAATTCTCTGAAAAATCCGAGGAAACATATTTACAAATTTTTTCGAAAATTTATTAATTGTCAACACTGAAAATAAACTTGTCCTAAATTTAAGGAAACATGTAACCTTAAAAAGTTTCCTAATTTCAACACGGTGTTAGCTTGGAACAAGCCAACAGTTATCTCGATCCAAGGTAACAAAATTGTGTTGAGTTAAGAAAACCATGCTTTCTTGAACCACGTATACGTTTTCTTGAAACAGACTAACGATTACTTGAAACGGGAAAACTGTTTCCTTAAAATTAGGAAACGAGGGAATCGCTTCTGTGTCCTAAATTTAAGGATCCATGTGGTGTTGATCGAAGAACCCTGTTTCCTTAGAATTAGGAAACAGAGAGAAGCAAAGCCGTTTCCTGAATTGAAGAATCCTTGGAGTGTCGTTTGAAGAGATCAGTTTCCTTAAAATTAGGAAACGGGCATAGCATTTCCTGTTTCCTCAATTTAAGGATACATGTATTGTTGATCGAAGAAACCCATTTCCTTAAAATTAGGAAACAAAAAAATTACCAAACGCCAACTGAGGAGGTGGATGCAACGTGCCGTACACCACCATGTATTCGGCGAGTTGCTCAAGAGGGGCCTTATAAATAATAAATATAATATATATAAATAATATAATATATATAAATAGTTAGTTAGTTAATTTTATTTAACGACGATCAGCATCTAGGCTATTTACGTCGGGGACTAGGCAATTTTAAATTTTTAAATTTAGTTTCTTGAAGAGTTTTAAAATTTCTGTTACTACTATTGGGCTCTGCATCTGAGAGGTTGGTGTAACAAATTCAGAGACAGCGTTGATGAGTTTTTGATTAGGTAATGTAGGAATGACATTAGAAAATATTAATCTGACATCAGGGTTAATCATTCTTCGGATAACCAATGGGCCTTCTTTCGTGTGTATGATCTTTTGAGCAGTTTCATCTACGGATTTCCTTGACTTGAAATAGATACAAATTCTATTAAAGGAAATCCTTGATGCATACAATATCTCACTAGGAGAGACGAATTTACTAATTTGTTGAAGGTACTCCAAAAGAGGGATGGAATCATGGGCTGGAATTATTACAGCGTGTTCTTTAGTAATTGAGGGGGCTGTATCGGCAACAGCATGAGCAAAAGAGAGGTTGGGTTTGATAAGGTTGTTGTTATTTTGATCACCTGTTAAGTTGGTAGCAGGGGCATGGGTGATGTTGTTATTCTGAGAGGTAGAGATTGAAGGAGTTACATCATTGGACAAAGGACTCAGCTGAGAGGACGTTGGAGACGACTCATTCGTGGAATTTTGGGAAACAATGCATGAAACAGCTGTTTTAAAGTTTTTCAATTTTCCCTTCTTCATAATGGAGCTTGGAAAGCAATTAGTTCAAAAATACAAGAGATCTTTCAGTCACTCCACATAATTGCCGAAGTAAATGGATGAAAAGAAGCGGCTTCAAAAACCGAACACGGTTCTACAAAAAATGCGGGCACAAAGCATACATAATTATCTGAAAATACTAAAAAACCGAAGAGCAAATCAAACTCGTATAAGAATTGATGTCCCACTCTATATAAATAATATAATATATATAAATAATATAATATATATAAATAATATAATATATAATATATATATAATAAATATAAATAATAATAATAAATATACCGTCGCTCCTTTGGCGGAAGGGCGCATCTACACTTTGAGATGATGAGCCCTTCCGTCCGTATACCACCATGCTCTCTACGGCTTACCTACGTGAAAATTTCGATGCACCCTTACGCCCATGTGAGCGCCTCACGCTCATAAAAAACGTAACGCTAAATTTCCAATTTTTGGAACCCCACTCACTTCTTCCCTCGTAACACTTTTGCGACGTAGGTCCCTATTCTTTCACACGTAAAAACAAAACGGCGTAACTCTCTCCTTGACAATTTCTCTCCGTTAGAGCGTTGCATATTATTTGAACGGTCCTTTACAGAAATCCGACCGAAGCGCTTGGATGGCGTTATTCGTAAGATCCACTCCACTCCAAACAAATTCAGTATGTTTAAATTTAATCAATGTATCTCTTGTTCGTAAGGGATTTACGCGTCGGAAAGGTGGAGGTTTTGAAAAAACGCAATTTTTGTGCCTTATCAAAAATATTGTTTTCAGTCCAAAATGTCAGAATGCTTTATAGAAATGCACGGATCAGAGCCAAAGTTCCTTTAATATTTTTCGTTGAATTTTCTGATTCGACGAAAATTTCTTTAAATTTTCTAAACAAAAGCGTGCGTCCGTTAATGTAGGTAAAAATAAATAATGTGAAGCTTTTCAACATTTTACTGCAAGTACACTCTTTGAATCTGGTCGCGTAGCTTCGAACATTTTTACATATAAGTGTCTTCAAATCCCAGAAAGCTTGACTCGGCCCGATATGTACTCATTAAAGTATTACCTATACATGCCTTTATCACCACATCTTTAGAGCTATTCCGAGTACATTTTGAAAACTTCATAAAGATCATTTATCTTTTATGTGCCAATTTTATAGCCAGCATTAAATAATCTTAGATTATTTTGTCTATACTTTATTGGAATTTTAAATCATATTTACTTTCAGTATGAGCAGAAGCGGTTCTCACATGAGCCTCTTTGATTTACGCATTAACCTTAATGATATGGGCGTCAGATTGGATAATCGAATGAGTGATAATTTACCTTTGAGAGGCACGTATGAAAATCTGTCCTTTAACCAGACTTAAATAAAAAAATAATTTACTCCATGATCATACTATCTCCGAATGAAAAAGAAAAGGGAATACGTTGGTTAAGTTATGGCGGCGATAGCCCACGGTCTTTAAGTAAATAGTATCTGAGAACCAGCTGATAAACAGAAAGAAAAGGGAAATATGTGGATATTTAATATATTTAAATGATAATTGAGGTAGTATTTGCTAGATAAACCCAAGTGCTATTGAACGGTAGCAGGTGGGCATCTGCGTAGCCAAAGAGATAGATGCGAATAGGTTTAACATAGGAAAATAACTCCTCATCGCTCGCGAGGGTAGGATGGCAGAGTGGACTACGGTGTCGGAATTTCACTCTTCCCGGGACAATGTCGAAGGTTACAGGATCAAATCTCAGCCAGGGCGAAACGGAGTTCTTCATCAGGATACCAGAGGGAGCGCGAAGCGCTTCAACTACGTGAAGGAAGTCACCCCCGGCAGTACCAACAATAGGGATATGCGCTTCAACGGGCATGGATAGGGACACTAGGCGGGAAGCCGATTCTTAAGGCGGCGACGCGGCGGGACCGGCCGTTTCCTAATTTTAAGGAAACGCTTGCAGGTACAGTTTCCTTTTTTTTTTTTTTGAGGAAACGTTTCCTGAAAACAACACAACACTTAACTTACTTTTAGGAAACTCTTCGCGCGGCGGTGTTTCCTAATTTGAAGGAAACGTTTTCGTGCTTCAATGTAACAGGAGTTTTGGTTCAAGAAATCGCGTTTTCTTCGACCAAGGCAATACCGTTTTCTTCATTCAAGACTTCGTTTCTTGTCCACTTTTTTCAAGTATCCAATTTTCTTAGGTCAACACGGCGTCGCCTTGAATTTAGGAAACGTTATTTTCAGTGAAGAGGAATTTGGCAACATCTGGAGGCTCTTACGGCGTTCTTACTTAACACGGTATTCTAACCACTTCCTAGCAAAAGAACGTAACTGCACTATGCGATGAACCCTGTCTTACGTACAATCCAATGCTTTCCCGGGCTCACCTCTGGATGAAGTAACGTTTTTTTGTCAGTCAAGCGACGGACGACCCCTTTTCTAAAGCCAGTTTCAGGAAACACGGGAGGAAAAGTTCGTGCGAGTAGAGCCTCACGTGTGATGAAATTGTCGCAAGTTTACAAACTTGCGAAACACACACAAAATTGTGAAAGTTTCCCGTCAACACGCTAATACACAGCCACTAAGATGGCATCAAGAGGAGCGCCTTCAAAACACCGTGTAATCTCAGTGGGAATTTGTGATACCACTATTCGTGCGTCACGACAGCCATTTTGCATAACCGACTAATTGAAGGCGAATCTTTGGTTTCCAATTGACCACTAGACAAGGACAAGGTACGAATATAATCAATATTGTACATGTTTCTTTACCGAAATTTTACACAGAACACAATTCAAGCAACGAAATTCACTGAAATTCATTTCCTAGGGATATTTAACGTTGTTTGATGCGTTAATTTACACTTTCCTTTCATGGAAAAACATGGAAAAGTCTATGCGAGTCAAATCTTGCACCAAAAGTTATCGCACAAAAAGTCTCTGCGGTATTAACATATGACAACCTCAAGGTCGATGCTTTGCCTTAGCTACATCAAGTTGTTAACATATTGAGCCAAACAGAGCTAGAGAAGAATACTGATTGATTGAGAAGCCTACAAAGCTTGTTGTATAACATGATTTGAGTCAAGTAAACAATTGTTTTCTTTTAAGCAGGGAATTCAAAATTCCTGTAGCGAATATAAACTAAAAACTTCAATATATTAGCGAAGAGTTAATTTCGTTAATTTTCGTCGCGTGAATCGTATATTTCGTAAAATGTTGGTAAAGAAACAGGCATTGGATTGATTATATTCGTACTTCGTCTACTGGTTAATTGGAAACCAAAGATTCGCCTTCAATCAACCGGTTATGCAAAATAACTGTCGTGACGCACGAATAGTGGTATCACAATTCCACGTTGGGATTACTCAGTGCGTTGAAGGCGCTCCTTTTTATCGTATCTCAGAGGCCTTGTATAGTGATGTCAACAAAAAACATTTGACTTTTTGATCGGGCTTTAATTTTGAAACTGAGAAGAAAAACATTTTCCATATAAAGAAACTTAATTTTTTATCCGTAAATTTCACCTCAAAAAAGAGGGCGCGAAGCTCGGCTCAGATTATCAGATTTTAAGTTTTCCTACTTTAGTCAACATATTCACCTTCGAGACCATAAAAGTCGCCATTTACAAGACCGCAACCCACTCAAAGGCGGTCGTGAATTCAATAAGTTTTGCACAAATAAAACCTGATGAAGTTTTCATGAAGCGGGAAATTCACATTTTTCGTGACTAATGCAAAACGTTAGGAGCTTGGTTGAAGGTTAATTTCAATAATATTCTATGCACGAATCTTATGAGAAGTGAAATTTGGAAGCGGAAAAATAAATCAGGATGCTATAATTTGTATCTCGTCCGGAGAGAAGCTCCTTTGACGCAAGGGCGTGTTTCAATTTTTGCATGAGCCCCGGTAAGTCTTGATTTACGTTTAAAACGGGGCTCACGTTGAGCAGAAAGGAACCAAGCCACCTCAGCTGCCAAATTTAATCGGGGAATTTGATTTTTTGAGTGAAAATAATTGTGTGATTTTTTGTGCAAATTTCATCGGAATTATCTGCATAGTTTGAAGCAAATTTCTTAAAATTTTCAAAGGAATCCGGACGAACGCTCTCTTGGAAAAAAAATTGATTTGCCCAGTTCAATTTGGCAATAGCTGATATGGCTTAGTTCCTAACTGCTAAACGCAGTCCAATTGAACGCATTTATGCTAAAAGGAACTGAGCTCCACGCAAACCCTATGCACATAGTTCCTTTTAGCAAAAATACGTCCGATTGAGGTACGCCCTTACGTTATAGGGCGACGAGTAGCGGTCTATTTACGGAGTAAGTGGCCTCTACCGGACGTATTAAAATCATAAAGAGCTATATGCATTGCGACCTGAGCCCTGTCATGCATATATCTCCATAGATCCCATAGATCATGTTAGATTGGACACAGTCCCTTTTGATTTAAATACATCCTATTGGAAACCCGAGCGAAGATAACCAAGCGAGGCTGAAGTCAAAACTTCCGCGCTTCAATTTCCGACCTCCTCGATCGCCTCGCGCTTGTAGCTCGCGCGTTTGATGAGGCGACCCCTCCTAAAAGCTCAAAGGGAGCTCATATTCCGCGAGCATGTGCGTCGAACAGCCGACTTCAAAGCTGGAAGTTGCGACGCTCCGCCGCACAGCGGATCCGGTCAATGGAAGAAGTCGGACCAAAATTTGGAAACTTTGAACGCTTATAACTCCGTTTGTACAAAGTTTTGAGGTTCTAAAAGTGGTTCCATTGGTTTTCTCGTGAAATTATCTTCCAGAAACACCCCTTGAAATTTGAAATGTGACGAAATAAACATCAAAATTTGCAGTTTTAATAAAAAATTGTACGTCCGACCTCTCCAATTGACTCGATACACTGTGCAACGCGCCCGTGATCGGGCTTTTGAGCAACACAATATTGCTAGATTGGGCGATTAAATTCGGATATTTTACATGGGTTTGAAAAGCGAAGTTCTGCACTATCTGGCAACGATGCCTTTGTATCTTTCTCCGTAGGCGTGAGGGCGCCGAGGACACACAAGGTGGGTTTCGCTGGTCTCGAGTTACCGGCTGAAAAAACAATCGTAGCCGCCTTTGCGCGGAAGTTTTGACTTTGAGAATGGACATTTTGCGGTGAAAATGCCGGAGGTGAGAAGATAAGGGATCTAGTAAAAATAAACCATCTCAAGGATCTTCTACGGAACAAGAGCAGCATCACTGATCATTATAGTGGCAATGTCGAACATTGGCGGATCCAGCGAATTGGCAACATTGTTTATCCTCCATTTAAACCTATGGCAATATGTCTATTCTTGGAGGGGATAGTTGACCATAGTTCCGTCTGATAGAAATACGTCCAAATACATGTTGCGTCCTTTTAAAAAGGAAAATAATTAGGGCCACGGTATTTACTGGCTGGAAATTTAAAAATAACGCAAACTTTATTGCTTTGAGAAAATTTGGAATTATTCATTGAAAATCGTAAAAATTGAGTAAAAATAAAATACGAATTTTAAGATCAGAAATACAAAATAAAATTTCAAGCAAGCATTTTTAGCCTGCAGGAAAGCTTACGTCATGCGTCATCCTTGGCTAGCCCCCCCCCCCCTTTTACTTGGGTGACGTAATTTACGGACGGCCCCTATCTGACTGCCTAAGTACGTCATTTCCACATTTTCCCGCTGCCGTTCTGCCGCGATTGAAACCCCTTCTGAGTCTTCGGGATTTTTAAAAGCAGGCTTGTCCGGGATCGCTCGAAAAATACGCAATAAATAATCACATAATCTACTCACCTGGTACTTTCAGGATATTAAATAAAAAAGCGTGGTGGTCGACCTAAATTGACAGAAAATAAATGCCTCGGGAGGCCTTGGAGGCGGTTTGAAATTCAACAGCGTGTGTGTTTGACGGGTCGCGGCGCACACTGGAACGAGTCAATAAGAGAGGTCGGACAAAATCTGAAAACTTCAAAAGCTTATATTCTCGAAAGAATGAAACGAAAAAGTTTAAAAGCGTAGCACCATTGGTTTTTCCGTGAAATTCCCTCTCAGAAACACCCTAGGAAATTGAATTTGCGACGAAATAACACTAAAAATTTAAAATTTTAGCCAAAAATTTTATGTCAAAAATCTTTTCCCCGTTCGTTCCACTGTGCGGTATCGGGTTGAGCCCGTGGTCGGGCTTTAAGTCCGATACGAGCGCTCGGAACGCAAACAAAACAAACAAACCCGGGCCATGCTGCCATGCTAAGGAAGAACGCCGTATGAGCATTCGAGAGTTGCCAAATTTCCCCCGAATATAAAGTATATTTTCGAGAAAAATGGTGCGTATTTTTCATTGAAATCTTAGGGTATTTTAGGTTAAATTGCGTATGAAATTGTCTGAAAAAAATGTTTTAAAAAATATTCACGATTTTCTCGGTAAATCCGGTTTTTATTGAAGGAAATTTGGCAACGTCTAATGGCTCATACGGCGTTCTTCCCTAGCACGACAGCACGGGGGCCGTCTGTGGCGAACTCGCGAGAGCGGGTAATCCGTTGCTTTTAATAATCGAATAATTCCCGCTTCCCGCCGATTACCATCATCCGATAAACACCTTTTCATCGGGACGCCCGGCGCCCCCCCCCCTCCCCCCGACGGGGGGATTTCCTCCCGAGGTCCCGGTTGCCATCCCGCGGGATAATCACCCTGTGTTGAGCCCTGCCTTCCGGATTAAACAGGTGCGTTGGGTCAGGGGCCGACATGCGACTATTCGAACGCTGCGGTGCGTTTGTTGCATAACCGAGTTCTTGAAGGCGAGCCGATAGATCGTGCGAACTCTAGTTTGCGTTATAGTCCAGGGGTGCTCCAGGGGTCCAGTGTTCTCGATCACGCGATTATGATAGCGTCGCCGCACAGTTGATCGAGTCAATGGAAGAGGTCCGACATTAATTAAAAACTTTAAAAGCGCGTGTAATATGAAATGTTGATGTTTTAATAGTAATTTCATTGGTTTTCTCGTGGAACTTTCTATAAAAAGCACCCCTTAAAATTAAAATCGTGAGGAGATAAACGTAAAATTATACAATTTTTGTCAACGATTTCATGTCCAACTTCTGCCATTGACTCGATCCACTGTGCGCCGCTTGCGTGAGAATTGGGGAAGGCTGTAAAAATTGGGTAAGGTTTCTTTTTTTTTCAGCTGCTTTTAGGGAAGAAAACTTTTAAGCGCGCTGTTTTATTGACTGAAAGTCCCTCAAGCGCGCTGTTTTGATCGCTGCAAGTCGCTCAAGAGCGTTACTTTTAGGGAAGGAAACTGCTAGGCACGTTGTCTTATGTAGAGGCACACTCAAAAAAAAAACTCCGGCGACTGGACCCGGTTGTTCTCGATGTTGGTGACTCCGATGTTCCCGGGTCGTGAGAACGTAATTTCTGGGCACAGAAGCCGGAGTCCGCCAGGGGTACTACGGGATCCGAGGTCGGTCGATCGGGTACTGCCCAGCCGGAAGCTCCGGCTTCCACGGTCGGAATTTTCGACCTGCCCGGCCGGAGTCCGATAGTCCGTTACTCAGTTTTCGGGAAAATGGCGTCGCCATCGGATTAAAATTGAGACGGCCCGGTGCAAATTCGCAGAAAATGATAATGTTTTACGTTAATTTTATTCAGTGCGTGAATTTAAAGTTGCCGCCAGCCTTCGACATATTCGGGAGCGATCGAGCCACCATTCAGCGTTGTTTATTGAGGTTAGAATCTAGTATCTAGTCAGAGTAAATTGCTTGGTCATTGCATTACGTGTGTTCATTTTTCGTTTAATTTTGGAGTTTTCAATCTATTCTCTTGATTCTGTGTGGTGCACGATTGATTCTAAAGTTCTGTGTGATAACGCTTGTCAAATACTTCCAGAAATGCGACGGGAATGAAGTTAAAATTGTCAGTTTTGGTACCAGTACACTGAGCTCATACCCTCTCCTGTAAGTTCGTTTGCAATTCACTTATTTTCCCCCTACTAAGGGAAAGAACTTAAATCAAAGAAAATGAATCAATTACCTGCCACGCATCTTCCCACAGAGTAAATTACCGCCACACTAAAATACTGATAATGTAGGCACGAGAATGTCCATTTATTGCCCAACTGTATTCTGTCACTTTTGTTTTGTTCTGCCTGTGTAAGAGGATACAGTTTTTATTCCATTTCGATCCAATCTCTAACTTATAAATGTTTTCAACTGTGAGTAGTATTGCAGTCTCTGATATCTCCCTTCTCTGTTACAAAAACAGCTGTTTGATAGCGGAAAATGTAGAACCTATCCTGCGCAGATTATCTAATATAGAGAGCAAGCTCGAACGTTGTTACTGTGAATAATCTCTCTGATTCCCTATCCCAATTCTAGGGAGCTCAGTGTTACTATATTAGTGGTAAAATCTTGTGTGGATCGCGCTTCAGTTTGCTGAAGGGAAGATCTATAATTTTAACAAGTGTGACAATTTTCGGTGGTATATTTCTTCGCTAATATTTTGTGGAAATTGTATCCGGTAGTTATTGCGGAGAGTTATATCTTGAAGTTTTGTCAACTTTTACTACTGAATTTACACCTTGAAATATTCTCAACCTCATTTTCAAGATTCTGAAGCTCTTCTAGTCGTAAGAAGTAAAAATCTGTAAGTAAGTACCTAGACCTACGCCGGTGGTTTTCATTTGTTAATCATTTAGGTGATTTTCTACTTTGCATTCGTATTTTTTATCGAGGGATTTCTTGTTTTTGACAAATGCTGAATTCTCATTGAGTGAAAGTAATTACATTTATTGAGAACGGGCTGCCAAGTGATAAAAATGATTTTTCAGTTTACATTTTTGCTGCAATGAGTTTTAGAAATTTATCACCTTCAGCAGTCTATTCTACAACTAAAATAGGTATTGCAAGAATTTTTGATCCATCTAAAGTTCCTTCATGTCTCAGTGGTTGGACTATTTTCATAACGTTGTACCCAGTTAATTGAATATTGATGGCTGAGAGGAATAATTTTCCAATTTTTTGTTTGTTTTATCCGTGAAACATTGACAAGTATTTCACAGACTTAATAAGCAATAGGCAACTGTTTTAAATCTATGAACTTTACTCATCTTTGTCCTAAAAATAAATTCCAAGGTATATTTTGCAAAATTAAAAATCAGCCGAATACTTCCAAGCCAAGTTCATTCTGGTATCTAAAAATCAGAGTGCTTTATTTTTTTCTAGGAAGGCTTGCAACATTAAAGTTAGGTTTTTGAAAATCTCTCTCGATTTCTTTACACGATGAATAAGCTAACATTCATGTGCTGCTTTACTTACTCAATAAGAGAATTACTTATCTCTTTTCTCAAATTAACTTGCTGAACTATCAGCCAAGAAGTTCAAATCTCTCTTGATATCTCAAACATGATCAACAAGCTAACGTTCATATGCTCCTTTTCTTTCTTTCTTTCTTTTTTTTAAAATAGGTACATACTTCTTTGTTAATAGTTCATAACAATTTAATTTCAGGAACGTGATGGATACATCACTGACTGAGAAAGATTCAGATCAGATTCAGATTTCATTTATTAATAAAGAAAATAAATGAAATCTGAATCTGATCTGAATCTTTCTCAGTCAGTGATGCATCCATCACGTTCCTGAAATTAAATTGTTATGAACTATTAACAAAGAAGTATGCACCTATTTTAAAAAAATTAGCGTCTGCCCAGAGCATTCCGTGTTTTGATAGCCCGGAATTCGCGGCTATGGAAGCCATCGGTGAATGACCCTTACAGCCGCGAATTCCGTGCTGCGCGTCCGGAGCACTCCGGCCCCCGGACGCGGAACGGACGGTGGCAGTATATAGCCCGTACAGTCCGTGCTCCAGGTCCATTACTTTCGGCTCGCACGGCCGGAGGTTTTTTTGAGTGCATAATGATGGTAAAAATACTGTTCAAACACTGTGGGAGCATTATTGCACAGCCGATTTTCCAGGTCCTGGACAGCATTGGCTGAAAATAATTTGTATAATTGAAACCATTTCGGTATGACAACACTTAAAATGCTCAAATGTTTGGATTCGTCAACATCCGACGCAGTTCGCCGACACCCACTTTTCGCCTTCATTTTTGTGAGCGTGATCCTCCTACCTTCCACCCTCTTTCCACCCGGTTTTTCCAATCCTTTTCCGAGCGCGGTATCGCCAGTTTTGAGCGGAAAAATATGGCGCCTGCTATTATGGAACTCTAGGCAAGGCACTAACTAAATACACGTTAATGCCAAATTCGGCTTGCTAAGTTGATGCAGCTTATTCGACATGGTAAATTATACATCAAGCCCGGCTAAAAGTCAAAAAATAAAATAATTCAGCGCATTAAACTAACCACAAAATGTCAACACAACAAGCAGAAATGATACTGTGCAACACCTCTGTTGCGAAATAGTTGCCTGAAGCGGCGCAGCGCGGCGGGCGAGGGCGAAAAGCTTAACACCGGGCGAGGGCGACCAGCTTAACACGCGTATTGGCGCCTACAAACCTAACAGGGATACTTCACGCATCGCGCAATGCGTGAAGTATCCCTGTTAGGTTTGTAGGCGCCAGTACGCGAGTCGCGCCATACAACTCACGAAAACATTTCTTTACAGCAGGACGTTTTGACTCAAAATACGACAATCAAAGTCTTCTTCGCAGTGCGACGATTAAAAAATAAAAACATTTTGACAAAAATGAAAGATGAAAGAAAAAAGCATTGCTTGTTGTGTTAACATCATGTTGTTAGTTTAATACACTGAATGATGACTTGATTTTTTGGCTTCTAGCTCGGTTTTGATATCTCATTACCGTGTACTAACTAAAGCTCTCCGTCATGCCGTCCATTCAAAATGGAGAATTTTCAGGGGCCTAAAATTTTATGAAATTCAAATAAAAACGGAGACAACTGAGTTCACTGAGCACGGAATTATCCTCGGTTTCTAAATTGAACGGTCACTAGGGCAGAGAACCATCTAATATGCTAAAATGCTTTACTTTGCTCTAACGATGAATGCCAACATATGACGTTACAAAGACGGTAATTCTCGAGTAAAATGTAAAAAGAATTGATTTCGCTCTGTAAGGACGATGTATGCTCATTCATGAGAGTATACACGCCCTAGACTCATTTCACCCTATTTATTCAGGTGCAATAAACGTTCCAGAATGAAGTAAACTCAAACTTTTTTCCAGAGGTTTTCAACACACGGATGGCCGAAGCGCGAAACTACGCACATCAATAACTCAAATGGTTTACATTGTGCAACACGGAAAGAAATTAAATGTTGATTTAGCATTTATACTGTTAAAAAGATGTCCGACAAGTTTCAAATGCTGATTTTACATTTGAACAAATGCTAACGTAACTACGTCCACTGCAAAACGTACAAATTAAAATGTTATGTTAGCATTTTTGTATTGTAAAATCAGCATTTGAAACTTGTCGGACATCATTTTAACAGTATCAATGCTAGATCAACATTTAATTTTTTTCCGTGAACTACAATCTCTGGCTCACTTTAGAAACGACGTATATAAGTATTATATCTTTCCCTGCGGATATAAGTGGTTTTTTGCGGATGAACCAGAAATTGTAGTTCCCAATTTCAAAACGTAGTCAAATTGAAATTGTTACGATTAGTATCTCTTCTCCACAAATGCCTAAAAAAGAACCAAGCGGCAACTGTGTTTTAAGCTAATACGACCTATTTGTCACCGGCAACGAATCCTTATCTTAAAAATGACACATTGACATCCCTTGGCAGGGAAGCAGGGGAGGACAAATCGCAGTCGGGGAAAAATTAAAATGGATCAAAGCGGTGACGCCAACTTCTGAGAGAGAAAGCATTCGAACTATGTTGAGCAAAAGGACGGGGAAAAATTAAAATGGATCAAAGCGGTGACGCCAACTTCTGAGAGAAAGCATTCGAACTATGTTGAGCAAAAGGAATCAGTAGGAATCACGCATTTGTTGCGACTGTTGTATCGCCATTGGAAATTGGATCATTCAAAATGGAGAATCTAATTATTTAAACAAATCTTAAAGAAAACTAGCCAAATTCCAGATCAAGTTGAAAAAAAGCGCGCCAATTGGCCATTGCAAAATGACTAAATCTACGACATGCACTGGAAAAAAAAACCACATTGGATCTAGAGTCCAGACTCTTCAAAACATTGACAAGAAAAATACTCTTGATTCAATCAGATTTATAAGCTTAAATCAAAAGGAAATCCGCTCAAATTAAGAGGCTTGGTTCTTGATTTAAGCTTAAATATGCTTGAATCAAGAGTACTTTTTCTTGTCAATTATTTAAGAGTCTGGACTCTAGATCCAATGTGTTTTTTTTTTCCAGTGTGAAGTATCATAATAATTATTTTTCAAATATATAAAGATATGTGCGTACTCTTCACACTTTACTTCACCACCATCACCTCATCGCGATTGTTGCTGCTTTGATCGTATAGAACACCGTCATTTTTGAAAAATTGATTGCTTCTCGAGGTTCTTAGTGAAACCGTTTACTCTCATCCAGTTTTCGCCCTAAACTGTCGTAAATCTTGGATGAAATTCCGATACCGGTTGCTAATGAGCTCAACAGTAGTGGATTGTGTTGAAAAAAAACATGTTCTTCGTCAGGATTTGGTCGAAAAGTTCAACGATCTACCGTCGATAAATCTTGGATTTAGTTCCGACACCGGTTGCCAATGAGCTCAACAGTACTGGATTGGGTTGGAAAAAACAAGTTCTTCATTAGAATTTGGTCGAAAAATTCAACGAAATCCACTCGCAAAAATTCCTCTTAGGGTAGGGCCAAAAACGGCTCTCGTCGATACATCCCTCCTTTAAAGATTTTTCAAGTACACTGGAAAAAAAAAACACATTGGATCTAGAGTCCAGACTCTTAAAAACATCGACAAGAAACAAGGAGGGTATGGATTCGATCGACATGAAGGGATCGAAAAATCAAAACGTGAATCGATCGACGTGTATCGATCGACACCGATTCGATCGACAACCGTGAATGGATCGACAAACCCGTGAATCGATCGACAAGCCCGTGAATGGATCGACAAACCCGTGAATCGATCGACAAGCCCGTGAATGGATCGACAAACCCGTGAATGGATCGACAAACCCGTGAATGGATCGACAAATCCGTGAGTCGATCGAATTTTGTCGATCGAATCGATTCATGTCGATCGATTCACGTTTTCATTTTTCGATCGATTCATGTCGATCGAATCGACACCGGTTTTTTACCAATTTGTCGATCGAATCGGTGTCGATCGATTCATGTCGATCGATTCACGTTTTCATTTTTCGATCGATTCATGTCGATCGAATCGACACCGGTTTTTTACGTATTTGTCGATCGAATCGGTGTCGATCGATTCATGTCGATCGATTCACGTTTTCATTTTTCGATCGATTCATGTCGATCGAATCGACACCGGTTTTTTACCAATTTGTCGATCGAATCGGTGTCGATCGATTCATGTCGATCGATTCACGTTTTCATTTTTCGATCGATTCATGTCGATCGAATCCATACCTTCCAAGAAACAATACTCTTGATTCAATCAGATTTAGGCTTAAATCAAGAACCAAGCCTCTCAATTTGAGCGGATTTCCGTTTGATTTAAGCTTAAATCCAATTGAATCAAGAGTCCTTTTTCTTGTCAATGTTTTCAAGAGTCTGGACTCTAGATCCAATGTGTTTTTTTTCCAGTGTAAATCTGGGTTTCTTTTGAAATTTGGATACTGCGTCGAATCTTACCCGGAACCCGCTAATTTTATTCCTCGTATGGAACTAAAAACGTAAACTCGCAGGGGTCGTCATGCCTCCACGAGCGCACGGTTTCGCTTTTGCCTGGAATCTAGATAAAGAGCTCCTCCGACGTAACAACGTGTCTCCGTTTGAGCTTGAGCCACGGAAAGCATGGCAATATATGTACGATAGGGGTCAGTCCTAAATAGAGTTACGCTCTCGCGGTATAGCAGAGACCAAGTCCCAACCGAAGTGCACGTGAGCAATTCATCTGCATGACACTGACGTCAGATTAAAAAATGTCGCAGTCGCGCACGTTGAAAGCTCAAGTTTCACCGGCGCTACCGATTTACGTCAGAGAGGAATTCGCATCGACCATATTATTTTTAATTACGAAAGAGGGAGTATTTTCATTCAAATCACAACGATATTTTTTTTTTCTCAAGCGTGGATATCAATGGGTCTGTTGCGGGGAAGAAATGCAGCCAATGGAAATGTTGCATGTGTAAGGAATTTGCGATTTGGCTGTTGATTCTTATGTAAAAGTTCGCGAGAAACAAGATGGTGCCACTGGTTTTCTCTGAAATCAACTCCCAAGCTCAAAAAAAGCTCTCAAGTTGAGGCCAATATGGCCGGGGATAACTCACGCTATGCTGAGAGTCTACGTCTACGCCAAGACAAAATCTCCATGCAAAGATAGGAGCAAATACATTGACAGGGCGGCCACCTTATTTGGGGACTCTAAAAACTGTAATCACGGCAACCCTGCTAATGTATTTGCTCCCTATCTTTGCATGGAGAGTTTGTCTTGATGTAGAGGTGGACTCTCAGGGTAGCGTGGGATATTCCCTCCATTTTGGCCTCAAGTTGAGAGCTTTTTGAGCTTGAGAGTTGATTTCAGAGAAAACCAGTGGCACCATCGTGTTTCTCGCGAATTTTTACACAAAAATCAACAGTCAAATCGCAAATTCCTCACGCATGCAACATCTCAATTTGCTAAAAGCTATCCTAGCTTTAGCACACTATTACTGTACGGTCACGACTGCAAAAGTTTCAAAGGAAAACCGACAAGGCCAGCGTGGAAGCTACCAGCAACATCAAGATTAATCTTCTGTCGCACTGGTACGGCAAGGCGCAATGATACAACTATTCGTACTCTCCGGAACGCGTGAGGTATCACGCCGCATTTGAAGGCGTTTTGAAACTGCCAGGTTTTGGCCTCAACTTGAGAGCTTTTTTTGAGCTAGGGAGTTGATTTCAGAGAAAACCAGTGGCACCATCGTGTTTGTTGCGAACTTTCACATAAGAAAAGTCAAATCGGAAATCCCTCATACATGCAACATCTCCATTGAATACACTTTATTACGATAAATTCGCTCGAAAATCACTTTGGGCGCAACAAAAAAGTTCGACATCCACCACTTAGCACGCAATCTGCATAGTGTGTGACGATTTCTCAAATTTACCGTGTATAAGGGCAGTTTTTCTTAGTGGTCGGCAGTCAGGTTTGCCCGGAGAGAGATCTAACCTTAAATGAGCAAATGATCTTGCGAACTGCTATATAAATTTTGCTTAATATTTCAATTGATGCAAAGCTTTTCAATGGCGTGGCGTGCTTTGCGATATACCGAATGATCTACCATTTAAACCTATGGAAAAGGATCGATTATTGGGGTGTTCGTAGCGAACACCCTATTACTCGATTCTTCATCACAGCTCAAGTGGAGAAATATCGATAATCGATCATTCACGCCTCGCCACTGAAGCTTTCGTTTTTGCAAGATACAGAAAGAAAAAGGAAACACGCTTAAAAACTGCTGAAATCACATGATAGAAAAAGTTAAGAAAATCGTTTGTTTACGAGAATCAGTTTTGTACTCCTCTGCCCTTGCAAACCTGATGAGCGGTGACTGAAAAAAAACTGCCCGAGGACTTAACAATTTAATTTTTTACAAGAGTACGTTTGTGCGGATTCCTGTGAAAATTTTGAAGGATTCGCTTCGCACCACGCAGAAAATTCACTTAAAATTCGCACAACCGTTTTCATGTAAAAATTAAATTGCTCAATTCAATTTGGCAATAACTAGCGTGGCTTGGTTCCTTTCTGCCCTTGCAAACCTCATGAGCGGTGACTGAACAAAAACTGCCCGAGGACTTAACAATTTAATTTTTTACAAGAGTACGTTTGTGCGGATTCCTGTGAAAATTTTGAAGGATTCGCTTCGCACCACGCAGAAAATTCACTTAAAATCCGCACAACCGTTTTCATGTAAAAATTAAATTGCTCAATTCAATTTGGCAATAACTAGCATGGCTTGGTTCCTTTCTGCTTAATGCGGTTCAAACACGAATGAAATAATTGAGCACTAAACGTGAGTTGCAACCAGGCGCTGTGATACGACTATTCGGGCGTCACTGTGTGCACTTCAGTATCGATTCAAATTGAAGGCGTTTTAATCGGGCACTGTATTACAGAAGGCAACAATTGGAGCCACATGAAACCTCCATTGACTATTCAGGTGTCACTGTGTGCTCTGCAGTATCATTTCAAATTGAAGGCATTTTAATCGGGCGCTGCATTACATAAGGCAACAATGTGAACCATATGGAACCTCCATTGACTATTCAGGTGTCACTGTGTGCTCTGCAGTATCATTTCAAATTGAAGGCGTTTTAATCGGGCGCTGCTTTACAGAAGGCAACAATGTGAACCATATAGAGCCTCTATACGACTATTCAGGTGTCACTGTGTGCTCTGCAGTATCGCTTCAAATTGAAGGCGTTTTTAAACGGGCGCTGCAATACGGACGGTAACAATGTGAACCATATGAAGCCTCTTAGGGAATGATAGCTGTTCAAGGAACAGCCATGAATACGAATCATATCTTTAATGAGGGAAGATAATATTATTAGTTATTTAACAATGCGCGACAACCACGCGGCGCACGCTGTCGTAATACACCAAAAACCGGAAACGACCATAAAGAGAGCTCAAACCACATGGGTACCCCCCCTTCCATGGATCTGATCAATTATGCACGCTGCAGCCCCTTGCTCGAAAGCAGCTCTGCAACCCGCAGACCGCTCTCCAACTGTTGAACGGGGTGATGATGGCAACGCGCCAAGGAGCGTTAACATAATCACGTTATTAAGACGTTAAACAATCGCGCGTGTGAGGATCGGGATCAGCCGCAACGCAGGCACTGGCACTCCCGCGAATTTATGCAAAGTTTCACGACCCCCCCCCTCCCCCGACCCGCGGGAAACCCCCAAATTTCTCGCCCTCGGAAAAAACCGCGGAAAAGCTGTGGTTGTGGCTGCGCGCCAGGGGCGGTTGGCGCGTTCCGGTCCATGCTGTGTTGCCAAGTCTACGAGAAAGTGGTGTATTTCACGAAAGAACGTAACTACATTTTAATGCTGCCAAATTTCAACCCCCTCCCTCATTGAATTTTTACCCTTGGCACGTTTGATTGAAGATTTTACAGATTTTCTTGTGGTCTTATGATCACTGGAAAAAAAACATTGGATCTAGAGTCCAGACTCTTAAAAACATCAACAAGAAAAAGTACTCTTGATTCAATCAGAATCTAGCTTAAATGAAGAACCGAGCCTCTTAATTTATGCGGTATTCGTTTTGATTCAAGCAAAAATCCGATTGAATCAAGAGTATTTTTTCTTATCAATGTTTTCAAGGGTCTGGACTTTAGATCCAATGTGTTTTTTTCCAGTGAACGCGGGGGGAAAATTGCCGATTTAACAGTTTTGTACTTAAAAAATTGATAGACATGTATCAATGTAGACTTCACGAAAAAAATAGGCTAATTTAACCACGCCCGTGGTTGAATTGGCTTTGAACTAGCGTAAAATGTACATTTGAGACATGTCTGTCACTATTTTTAACGAATTAATTATTAAGTCAGCTATCCATTGTTTCCGTGCAAAAATCAGAAAAAAAATTGACGCAAAACTGCGTTTATATTCTTGTAAAAAAAATTGAATTTTTCGATCAATTTTGCGAAATGAAAATGGAATGACGATGACGCTCCTTACTCAGTCGGAGGAACGCTCCTCTATTTTACGTTTGCATAAATTACTTACAAAATTAATTTCTCACACAGAAATGTCAATGCATCAATTTCGTCGATTTTTTTCACGATAATCCGTTGAAAAATCTGTGAAAATTTCAACAAAAAAGTCCGCCAGTCTCAGATTATTATAACTAAAAAACTTTGAAAATAAATTTGGCAACGTTGACCTAGAATAACGTTTTTCCGTCAGTTGAACGAATAAATGAATTTGCTATCGATTAATTACTATGAAAATTGGCAACGCCAGAGTTGAATGAGCCCACCTAAGCATGTTTCATGTCAATGTAGCAACTTTTATTAATCCAACCGCCCCTTCCAAACTTCGGGGGCTGGCCGCAGAGCAGGGCACAATGAGGGGGGGGGGGGCTCATAATTCTCCAAGACGCTGCGCTGGACTGCTTGGAGAGTTCCTTTCGTTGTCACTTGAGCACTGTCCCTCTTAACACCCGTAAACACCAGGGGGGCTACTTCTTCGTGGTTGCCAAATTGGTGCTAAATAACCTTTGTGCATACTCTGTCGTGCTACGGAAGAACGCCGCAAGAACCTTCATACGTTTTCAAATTTCCTCAGACAAAAAACGAATTTTCTGAAAAATCATTGCACATTTTTCTCCCAATTTTTCAGCAAATTCGCTTATAATTAGATCTATAATGACTGGAAACTTCAAGTAAAATACTCATAAGTTTTCTTAAAAATAAGAACAATTTACAACAGAAACTTTGGCAACATTCGAATGTCCATACGGCGTTTTCCTTAGCATGGCAGTGCTCTTAATAATGTAAAATAAGCGATTTTTAATGGTTGGTCTTGCTCTGCAGCTAGCACTTGCAGCTGCTTTCTTGGTCATCAGTTTTGGCCCACTTCTCTCTTTAAGAAGTGTGCTCAAGAAGAGTCTTAGAAAAACGACAAGCTATGCAGTTCGGACTACATTTTGTTGAAAGGACTCTAAATATTCATTTCACGATGCTGCTCAACTTGCGTAACCTATAATTTACGGACACTTGCACTAAATTCCTCAGTAAGAAACTACTTTTTCTTGCAATAATAGTCAGATTATGAGGCCTCTACGTTGATATTGAACTGGACCACAGTAACTGAACGTATTTCTGCAGAGTAGAAAAGATGGGGTGTACTCTGTACCCTAAGCTAGCTGCATAAAAAACAATGTTACACTGGGGGAAAAAAAAAAAACACATTGGATCTAGAGTCCAGACTCTTGAAAACATTGACAAGAAAAAATACTCTTGATTCGATCAGATTTTTGCTTAAATCAAAAGGAAATCCGTTCTTAAGAGGCTTGGTTCTTGATTGAAGCAAAAATCCGATTGAATCAAGAGTATTTTTTCTTGTCGATGTTTTTAAGAGTCTGGACTCTAGATCCAATGTGTTGTTTTCCCAGTGTAAAGTGGGCGTGATTCCTGTTGGGGAAATGGAAAATCGGGATTTCACAATTTACCAAACGGAACTAAGTGTCAGCCGTATGCGGCGCTCATGAGCCATGGGCACGGAACAAGAGCGTCGTGAACAGGGCTCATGAGTTACGTCGCATGACCGTCGACGTCACTGGCGCCTTATACACTGAAAAAAAAGTATGGTAACAGCTACTATAAGTCTACTTAATTTTTTACAGTAACACAATTTGGTGAAATAATCAGAACTATAGTGGTATTCACAAGACCTCTGATGATATTTACCATAATATGGTAAATGCAATGATAAGGCCTGGTGTTCATTACCATACTCGGATCACTGTGTCCGAGTATCGAAGAATCTACCATGTTTTTTTCAAGTGTATATTCCGTTCATTCTTACAGCCCTCGACTAACGAGCACACCCCTTCTTTCTCACCAGTCCTGCAAAAATACGTCCATTACAACATTCGAGTGAAATCCCCTGAAAACCCCGTGGGGAAAAAAAAAACGAATCTCCACTGAAAAAAAAATCTCGGTGTGTTTACTATGAAAAGGTTAAAATTACCAAGAATTCAGGGTTCTATTTGATCCCAGTTTTTTTTGGGTAAAATTAAAATTTACGGAATTGGTAATTTTACCGAGAAATCTCGGTAAAATTATTGAACTTTCTCGGTAATTTTACTGTACCTTGGTAAAAACGCAAATATTTTTTATCGACTGTGGTAGAGATACCGAGATAAAATGGCAAAGTTACCGGGAATCGATTACCAATAAAAGTGGTATTCTTACCTGAAAAAAAAACGGTAAAAATACCGGTTTTTAAGGTAAGCTTACTAGTCTGTCTTGGTAAAATTACCAATGATTGATAAAAAAAAGTGAGATGGTAAAGGTACCAACGGACCTTGGTAAAAACGCCGAGAATTTTTTTTCTGTGTCCCGAAAATTCGTTTTTATTGAAAGAATTGACAACGCCCGAGGTTTCATAAGTCGTTTTTCCTTCACGGTTCGAAACCGAATCGAGGAACTTCGAAGGATTACAATATTAGCCCGGTATCAGCGCACAAAAGCGGGCCCACGAAACTTGCCCCCAAGTTTCGAGACCGCGAGTTACTTAGCGCGTCCACGAAACGTTGCCAACTCGCACTCCAAAATCCTCTCATTTCACGTCCGCCCGATACGGGAAATCCTGTTTATTTTAAACGTTCGGCAACGTCGCACGGCATTCCTGTCGACATTACATAACGTGATTTGCTTTTGAAGCGCGATCGATTGCCGTCGGCCGAGAGATTAAACGACTGCGTTGTGGTGGTGCGCCCCCCCCCCCAACCCCTGCGCCCCACAACCCCCCGTTTCGACCCTTCACCATCTCACACCTTCTATTCCCTCCCTGCCGCACGGTGGAACGGAATATTTGAGGAAATCGGACGCGAAATTTTTCGACTCAAAGTGCAAATTCTAATGTTTATTCCCTCATACTGAGAAAAAATTATCGGGGTTTTTACCAAGGTTCGTTGGTACCTTTACCATCTCACTTTTTTACAAATTATTGGTAATTTTACCAAGACAGACTGGTAAGCTTACTTAAAAACCGGTATTTTTACTGTTTTTTTTTTTTCAGGTAAGAATACCACTTTTATTGGTAATCAATTCCCGGTAACTTTGCCATTTTATCTCGGTAATTTTGCCACAGTCAATAAAAAGTATTGGCGTTTTTACCAAAGTCCGGTAAAATTACCGAGAAAGTTCAATTATTTTACAGAGATTTCTCGGTAAAATTACCAATTCCGTAAATGGTAATTTTACCAAGAAAAAACTGGGATCAGATAGAACCCTGAATTCTTGGTAATTTTACTCTTTTCTTAGTAAATGCACCGAAATTTTTTTTCAGTGCACATTGTAAATTTTAAGAGGTGCTCCTAGAGGAGAATTTTACAAGATTCATTCTTTAATTGTCAGGTGCGTTTTTCATTAAAAAATATATGAGCTATATACACTTTTCATTTTTTGTCCGAATTCTGACATTTATTAACTACAATATGGGCCGATAGACGATACGAAGTGGCAAATTTTGCGACTATCCGTGTTTAGTAAATGTGTGTGTTGCGTGACCCTAAAATGAAGGCGAAACGAGGTGGCTTCATTTCAGTTCCTGCTGCTCAGTCACGGTCTTACAGCGCCGTATTATCACCGAACGCGACGATATTTTTAAAAAGATAAGGCGACTTTGTGTAGGGTAACGAGTTTTCTTGTACTTCAAAATTATCGAACTTTTTAAGATTCTGGACTGCAATTCCGAGAATATTCGCGAATTTTTCACTTTCTTCCTCCGTCGCCAACAGACAATGCGATAAAAATATGTCATCGAGGGAATGAATTCGTGCTTCATAGGCGCGCATGTGCTATATCCTAAAAATTGAAGGCGAACTGAGGTGAAATAAGGTGCGCCACGCATTTCTCAGTGTCATGCGTATCAATGTTTCTGCGGCATAATGTCTTACGATAATTGTTTTCACGAATAACTTTGAGCACAAACTCTCTTAAAATTGAAAAAATTCCCGAGAATCTAAAAGGAAATTTAACGGCATGACAACGAAGGATGTGGTTTCAATTGACATGAAACGATCAAAAAGTGAAAACGTGAATCGATCGACAAATTATTAAAAAACCGGTGACAATCCGATCCATCGAAAAACGGAAACTTGAACCGATCGACATGATTCCATCGAAAAATTCGATCGATTCACGGGTTTGCCGATCGAATCGACACCGGTTTTTTAATAATTTGTCGATCGAATCGGTGTCGATCCATTCGCGTCAATCGAATCCATACCCTCCATACCTAATTGAACTACACTGAAAAAAAAAAAAAAACACATTGGATCTAGAGTCCAGACTCTTGAAAACATTGACAAGAAAAAATACTCTTGATTCAATCGGATTTTTGCTTAAATCAAAGGGAAATCCGCTCAAATTAAGAGGCTTGGTTCTTGATTTAAGCAAAACTCTGATTGAATCAAGAGTACTTTTTCTTGTCGATGTTTTTGAGAGTCTGGACTCCAGATCCAATGTGTTTTTTTCCAGTGTACCTAATAGAACTACTTTTAAACTTAAACGTTTCGGAGTTACAAAGATATCAACTTTTAAAGTCTCCTGGATCACATTCGATCTTTTCGCTCACTGTGCGCCGACTGCCACGCGTTCCCTTCGACTTTTCGACTATTCTTTTATTAACCCAACCCGATTGGCAGATCGGAAGTTCGTGGCCGGAGCTCGCATTTCTGCGCGGATTTGTACGTATTACGCTGGAAGTAACTACACGGAAAGGAATCAAAGCAAAATGAACTAAGTGGCACGCCGATACTATGAACACAATAGCTCCTTTTCATTCCGTCCTTTCGCACATAGTTCCATTTAGAATAACACGCCCATTTTTTCGCACCTCTGACGTAAAGGCGCGTCAAAATTTCCACGTGAGACTTGTTTTACATATAAATCAATGCTGTATGGGGCTCATTTGGAAATCGAACTACGGCCTTTCGTCGGAGGAGCGATGATTTGCGTGTATTGCCAGCTGTGCAAATCTATGGGTGGAGGATAATTGAATGATTAATATTAATAGAGGTATCTGCTCCGGGGTCGGAAGTTATTGTCAGTGGCGTGGCGTGCTTAACGATACATCAATTGTTATGCCATTTAAACCTATAGAAAAGGATCGATAAACAGGGTGTTCGCAGCGAACACCCTAATAATCGATTCTTTACCATAGGTTTTAATGGCAGAACAATCGATACATCGCAATTCACGCCACGCAACTCGTGTTTTTTCACCGGGGTGTTCTGTCGTGCTGAGGAAAAACGCCGTATAAGCCTTCAAGCGCTGCCAAATTTCCTCTGGTAAGTCACTAATTTTCAGGAAGATTGTTGAATATGTGTCTACCCGTTTCTCAGATAATTTTGTTCGTAATTTGATCTAAAACGTCTGAAAGTTTCAAGGAAAAATATTCATAATAAATAAAAATAAACTTTAAAAAAATATAAAAAAAATAAACCTTTCATCGAAGGAAATTTGGCAACTCTCGAATGTTCATACGGCGTTCTTCCTTAGCACGGCAGTGTGGTTTCTCCCACCTTGCTTCTATCAGACAGTAACGCACTGGTTACTAAACATGTAGCTCGGATGAAAGCAAGGTGGAAGAAACCAAGGATGTCACTGCCGCGGTGGATGACGTCAAAACCCCGACTTTTCAATGGGCGACATCTCGGTTAATATTGAGCGTAGGAAGTTACGGTTTGGAAAGCTCTTATTATTTTCAGCTAAAAATCAAGCATCAAAATATGATTCTGTGATCAGCGCGACTGACCCATTCGGCAACCTTGGAATGGAGTTACGCTCCTTCGTCCGGGAGAGGACGAAATGAGAGGTGTTGATGGGCCTTTGTTGCTGGTTTTTCACTTAAAAGATGGACGGAAATCAGAGGAAGACGTTTCATACAGGGTTATTCAAAAGTCACGCACCACTGGCCACGAGGGGGGTGGCAATTTGAACTTTTTGAGTTGCACCCCGATCCCCTTCCCCTAAGGGGGTCAAAAACTGGAAAGTACCTAAAAACGTTTCCTTCTCAATACGAGGAAAAACGTCACAAACCGCAAATCGATATCTTAATTAGAACCAAAGTTATAGCGAGTGGTGCGTGACTTTTGAATAACCCTGTATCTTGTGGCAAGATAACCTTGACGCTTTCAGGACAGGATAGTCCGGCATATTCTGCCGTGCTAAGGAAGAACGTCGTAAGAGCATTCAGGCGTTGCCAAATTTCCCTTCATAAAACACGAATTTGTCGGTCTACTTATGAATATTTTTCTTCCACTTTTTCATATAATTTTGCTCGCAATTCCACCGAAAAGTCCTGAAAATATCAAGGGAGAGGATTCATAAGTTCCCTCGGAAATGAACATTTTATCGACGGAAATTCGCAACTATCGAACGATCATACGGCGTTCTTCCTTAGCGCACGGCAGCATTAGTCGCATTATCCTAACCGAAGGGCTATGAGAGCAGCAGCAGGGCTCTTGGTCGGAGGAAAAATGAGTTAGTATCGCATCACAGAAGCACCTCTCGCCTCTCGAGGATAGTGAATTAATTGGTTAACCCGAGATTGAAATGGCTCAGAGGAGGGGGGGGGGGGGAATGCTCATACGATACCAGGCGAGGATAGGATGACGGAAAGCGGGGACGAATATTGCCGTGCTAAGGAAAAACGTCGTATGAACCTTCAGGCGTTGCCAAATTTCTTTTGATAAAACACGAATTTCCTGGTTAACTTATGAACATTTTCCTTCCAATTTTTCAGACAATTTTGTTTGCAATTCCACAAAAAGTCCATGAGAATTTAAAGGAAAAATAATCATTACTTTCCTCAAAAATAAACATTTAACTGAAGGAAATTTGACAACTCTTGAATGTTCATACGGCGTTCTTTTTTAGCACGGCAGAATACTGCTATGCTAAGGAAAAGCGTCGTATGAATATTCAAATGTTGCCAAATTTCTTCTGACAAAATGTTTAGTTTTGAGGAAAGCTATGCATATTTTTCCTTTACATTTTCAGATATTTTAGATTAAATTGTGAATTAAATTGTCTGAAAAACTGAGGAAAGAAACTAACCATTTCCTCAATAAAATTGCTTCTTATTGAAGGGACTATGACAATGTCTGAAGGCTCATACTGAGTTCTTCCTCCGCAGGGCAGAATGAGGTGCGGACAAACAGTTGCCAAGCCCTCTGTAAATTTAAGGGTCAAAATAGAGTGCCTCTATAGCGACAATTTGGACAGCTCTAACCTAAGAGCCCAAATCTCTGGATTTTTGACAACTCTCGAATGTTCATACAACGTTCTTCCTTAGTAGGGCAGTACTCGTTAGAGGCCCTTTACAGGGAGAGTTGAGACAGCACGGCTCATGGATGTCACACACGGGAATCAAGATTACACAAATTGAACTTTTTTCGTAATCTTTGATCAACTCATTCCCGAATTGTTGTCTCCATCCCCTCTCTTATTCCATTTGTTCCTTGCCGTATCCCTGATACCCAGGTACAGTCCAGTTTATAATCTATCAAATCGGTGAAAATATAATCTTTATTCTCGTGTGTGACACTATGGAGGCCTCAAACACGAGAACCAATCGGAAATGGATTTGCATTGTTTTTACTCTCAGTATTAAGGTTTCTAGAACTGTCATGCTATGAAAGAACGCCGTATGAGCATGAAGTGTAGCCAAATGTCTCCGGATAAAACGTGTATTTTGTAAGAAAGCTATGCAAAGATTTCCTTTATATATCAGATAATTTAGATTAGATTGGATATAAAATTGGATTACATTTTGCAATAAGGAACCACCATCTCTGGCTCTTCCATAAAATCACCTTCCTGCATACGGAAACCAATGACATTTATGCTGTTTCTAAAATGAGCCAGGAATAGTGGTTCATTATTGCAAAATGAGGTCCAATTGTCTGATAAATTTGAGGAAAAATATCAGACAGTTCCCTTGAAAATTCGTATTTTATCGATGGAAATTTGGCGACGCCTGAGTGCTCATAAGACGTTTTTCCTCAGCACGACGGAGTGCTCGTGACCCGGGTGACGTCACCCGGAAACTCGAGGTAGAGCCGGCAGCGCGGGAAATATGAAACTGGGCCGATTGCGGGCTCGGATGGCGGATGGCGGCGATGCTCGGGCGGGCAGAAAAAAAAGTTTTGATTAAAAACGAAGTTACTCCTTAATTAGCGCTAACTGCGCGAACAGGGGAGGGGGGGGGGGCGGCGGCAGGAGTCAGCGTCAGCGGCGGTTTAATTAATACCCGGCGCTCCGTCCCCGTCGACTCCGGCGGGCATCGACGTGCGCCATTGGCTGCATCCGGGCTTGTTTACGAGGGATCGCCTCTTCCTGATTTGTACATGTGTAAAAAAAGGCATGGATTCCAGGTCATCATAACCTTGCACCGACGAAAAGTCAAATGGAAAGGATAAGAAAGGATAAAGAGGAGCGCCTTCAACACACTCCTGAAATCGTGATACCACTATTCGTGCGTCACGGCAGTTATTTTGCATAGCCGGCTAATTGAAGGCGAATCTTTGGTTTCCAATGGACCGAACATAGCCGAGTTACGAATTTAAGAAATCCGATACATGGTTCTCAACCGGAATTTCACGATGAAGACGAATGGCGCGACGAAAATTACTGAAATTAATTTCTTGAAGATATTTCAGTTTCAGAAGGTACGTCGCTTCTTCTTGTTTTGTGCACGTGTAAAAAAACGCAAGGATTCCGGGTCATCATAAACTCTCACCGACGAAATAGGATATAAGATAGAATAAAGAATAGCGCCTTCAATACGCCGTGTAGTCTTAATACATAATTGTGATACCACAATTCGTGCGTCACAATAGTCGTTTTGCATAGCCAGCGAATTGAAGGCGAATCATTGGTTTCTAATATGTCAGAAGACAAGTTCCGAATTTCAGCGGCGGTATAATTAATACCCGGGGCTCGGTCCCCGTCGACTCCGGCTCCGGCGGGCATCGACGTGCGCCATTGGCTGCATCCGGGCTTCTTTACGAGATATCGCCTCTTCCTGATTTGTACATGTGTAAAAAAAGGCATGGGTTCCACTGCCGTGATAGCGAAGAGAGCCGGAAGTGCAAAATTTTGTGAAATCGAGTTTTCTTCAAAATTCGTCTAAACTTGTCTTTTAGATGAAATTACTGAGACAGCTAAAACAGCAAAATTCATCCTAATGAATGAGAACGAGACGTACGACAAAGCCGTAAGTGCACAAAAAATGACATTTCAAGATAACCGTAGGTGCATGAGAGCTAATGAAAACAGTGCTTTCCAGTAAGGTGCCGCCCTCTTCTGCCAATTTCTAACCTGAAAATGTGTTTGTTGTGCGTCCAAAACGCAACCACGAAAGCATGGAGAAGATAGCACTTACGGCTGTCTTGCCTAACAATAACCTGGCATGAAAATGAAAAGTACCCTTTTTATGTAATAAAATAAATAAAATCAGTCGATTTTTAAGCATCCAGACGATTTCTAGGAGTCTTTCAGACGATTAGTGGCAATTTCACAAAGAACGGAGGCTTCTTTCAATAAAATTTTCCGGTCAGAAGCTTCTGAGCCCGTTTTCTCAAAACTTCATTTTTGCACTTACGGCTTTCTTCGCTATCACGGTAGTCCAGGTCATCATAAACATGCACTGACGAAATAGGATATAAGATAGAATAAAGAATAGCGCCTTCAATACACCGTGTAGTCTTAATACATAATTGTGATACCACTATTCGTGCGTGAAAGCGGTCATTTTGCATAGCCGGCGAATTGAAGGGAAATCTTCGGTTTCTAATATATCAGAGGACAAGTTCCGAATTTCAGCAGTGTGATACGTGGTTATTACCCAAAATTTCACGTAGAATACTATTTGCGTGACAAAAAATTACTGACATTAATTTACTGCAGATATTTTAGTTTAAGAAGGTACATTGCTCGAGATATCGAGATATATATATAGGCGAATCTTTGGTGTCCAATCGATCGTCGTACATTAAAACAAAAACAAAAAAACTTCAATTTTGAATTTTGGATTTGGTATCATATCGTCGTTTCTGTCACGAAAGAACGTAACTACATTTGGACTGCATTTTGCAATTTGTAATTATAAATTCTGACTCTGTTCAAAAACAACGTATGTGTCATTAGTTTCCCTATGCACATAAGTGTTTTTTTCAGATGAGTCAGAATTTATAGTTCCAAAATGCAAAATGCAGTCCATTTCAACACTGCCAATTTCATCATCTCAATGCCCCACCATCTGTCACTCTGGGAGGTTAAAAGGTGAGTTTTGATTTTGAAAATCGAGGTTCACGTCACAATTTGAAAATTACTCAATCAAAATAAGAAATTACGGAGGAATATGACCTAAATTGATACCAAATTGTCGAATTCTGCCCTAGTCCACTGGTGTAATATTTCAATTTAGTTAACGAAAACAAACTATGATCAGACTCACCATATTTCATTGTAATTTCGGAATTAAAATACTCGAAAATTGAATAGTTTTCTCACCTGTAACAGAATAAATCCAAAGGAGAATTAGTAAAGATCGGAGAGCATTCTAATCAAATGAAGGGTGCCAGAGGTAAGAACATTAAATGACATAAAGTCCTTTTTTTTAGAGACCAAATTGTGAAATAACGTCAAATTTATGATACTAACTATGTAAATACAGATATACGAATTTAACATTGGATGACATCACTCTACAGGGCCACTAAGATAGGTTACAGAAGTGCGCCTTCAAGAAACTGTGTTATCTAAATGCAAAATTGTGATACCACTATTCGTGCGTCACAACAGTCATTTTGCATAGCCGGCGAATTGAAGGCAAATCTTAGGTTTCTAATATATATATATATATATATATATGAGTCGCTTTTATAGCGCTCTTTGGCGCTGTGCGACGCCTAATCGCCACAAAGCTCGGTCTTCCCACAGGTCATCAGGGAGTTGACAATCTCTTATCTCATTTAACACCCCCTGTCGCCAACCTCTCACTGGGCGTCCCCTACGTCTCCTCCCAGGAGGAACCCAATCAAGCATCTTTTTTGGCAGCCTCTCTTCCGTCATCCTATTGACATGACCATACCAAACAAGTTGTTTGGTCATGACGTCGAACACGATGTCATTTTCGACTTCCATTATCTGACGCACTCTATCATTACGGACCCGATCTCTCCTAGAAATTCCTGCTGACCTTCTCCAGAAATCCATCTCCGTTGCTCTTAGCATATCCTGTGTCCGTTTCTTCAGCTGCCAAACTTCACATCCGTATGTTAATATACTTTTGACTACAGCGTTGTATATCCTCCTCTTGTTATCTTTGGAAATCCGCTGATCCCAGAGGATTCCATTTAACATCGCTATAGCCTTCCTTGCTAAGGTGTTCCTTTCCCTGATAGCTTGATCCGTCCTTCCATCCTGGGTCAACCGCACTCCCAAGTACTTAAAGTGCTCGCAGCCTTTGATCTGCTGCCCATCCTCCAACTCAATGCTTTGCTGATCACCGCCAAAAGTCATCTTCTCAGATTTGGATATGCTGACTTCCAGACCCCACTTCCGATACTCTTCTACTAGCTTGCGCATCATGTATTCCGCGTCATCTTGATCTTGAGCAACCACCACCTGGTCATCAGCAAAGCACAGAGTAAACAGAGTTTCGAGATCACCCAAGGGGACACCCATACCAGAGCATTTCTTTTTCCATTCTTTTAGCACGCACTCGAGATAAATTTTAAATAATGTTGGCGACAAACAACATCCCTGTTTTAAACCCTTAGTCACATAAAATCCCGCTGACAACCCCCCATGGCACTTAATTTTGGTAAAACTCCCTTTATAAAATCGCTTAACAGCGTCAATCAACCCCCCGTTAAAATTCGATTTTTCCAAGGCCTCCCAAAGTTTCACCAACGGCACGCTGTCATACGCCTTCTGGAGATCCACAAAAATTAAATGCAGTTCCTGAGCTACGGCCATTTTCTTCTCAATGACCTGGACAATAACAAAGAGGTGATCTATCGTAGACCTGCCAGCTCTAAAACCAGCCTGCTCCTCTGCTTCGTGATCCTGCCATTCGTCCTCGATCTTCGCTTTCAGTATCTTCCCGTACACTTTGCTTATTGTCCCGGTCACTGAGAGCCCCCGGTAGTTGTTACAGTCGTCCTTCCTTCCCTTCTTTTTGTAGATGGCCTTGATCCAAGACTCCTTCCACTCCCTTGGTACCTCGTCACCCCTGATGCATTGTTGCATCAGTTTTCTGAGGCACTCAAAGAGCTTGGCAGTCCCGTACTTGACCAACTCGACAGGAATCCCACCAGGACCCGGTGCTTTGTCATTAATTAGCTCTTTAACCGCTTTAATTATGTCACAAGTGTGGATCTCCAAGTTGTTCATTCTTCCGTTGTCCGTGCTGTTGTCTCGAAACTCTGGGCGCCTTTCCGTCAAAAGATCTTTAAAATGATCCTCCAGTTTTTTAAGTGATATCGGAGAAAACGATGTCGCGCTTCATGTCTCTACGTAAACCTTTAATTAACTTCCAGCTCTCAGCACTTTTTCTCCCCCCTAGGTAGGTGTTAATTCTAGAACAGTTGCTTTCCCAAGCTTCATTCTTCTTCCGTGTTATGAGGCTCCTAACTTTAGACTGAGCTTTCCTGTAAGCAACTTTATCTTCAGTCTTTTTAGACGACAGAAATATAAGGTGTTTTTGCCTCTTAAGATTTATCTCGTCTTCAATTTCTTCATCCCACCAGTAAGGATGCTGGTATTTATTACTGGTTTTGTGAACACCTAGGGCTTCTTTCGCTGCAGAGTGGATACAATCTTTGATGAACTGATATTGCTCTTCCGTGGTACCCGAGAGTCCATCCCCCAGCTTCTCATCTAAGCGTTTCCGATACAGATCCTTGACACTAGGGTGCTCCAAACTTTCGATGTTATACCATACTTCATGATTTTGCGTTCCCTGACTCTGCTGTTGCTCAGGCATTGGCTCTTTATCTTTAATCCCTTTAACGGGAAACGCTATATCTGCTCGGAGGAAATGATGATCACTGCCGCAAGAGAGTCCCCTGCACACTGCCTATATATCTATATATCATTGCCTATATATCATTCTAATATATCAGAAGACAAATTCCGAATTTCAGCAATAGGAAACGCGGTTATTACCCAAAATTTCACGTAGAACACGATTCGCGTGACAAAAATTACTGACATTAATTTACTGAAGATATTTCAGTTTAAGAAGGTACATTGCTCGAGGCATCCTTTCTTTCTGATTTGTACATGTGTAAAAAAGTGTAATCTCAATACGAAATTGTGATACCACTATTCTCGCGCCACGACAGTCATTTTGCATAGCCATCTAATTGAAGGCGAATCTTTTGTTTCCAATCGACCAGTAGACGAGTTACGAATTTAAGCAATCTGATAAATCGTTTCTAAACGAAATTTTACGAAAAACACGATTGGCGCGACGGAAATTACTCAGATTCATGTCCTGCAGAATTTCAGTCGGAGAAGGTACATCACTTCTTCCTGATTTGTATATGTGTAGAAAAAACGCATTGATTTCAGGTCATCATAACCTTGCACCAACGAAAAGTCAAATAATTAGGATATAAGATAGGATAAGGAATAGCGCCTTCATTACACTGTGTAATCTCAATGCAAAATTGTGATACCACTATTCGTGCGGCACGACAGTCATTTTGCATAGCTGCTCAATTGAAGGTGAATCTTCGGTTTCCAAGGAGCTAGGGAGCGAGTTACGAATTTAAGCGATCTGATGCATGATTTTTAACAGAAATTTCACGAAGAACATGGTTGGCGCGACGAAAATATTGAGATTAATTTCCTGAAGATATTTCAGTCGGAGAGGATACGTCCCTTCTTCCTGATTCGTACATGTGTAGAAAAAATGCATGGATTCCAGGCCATCATAAACTTACACCTTGCACCGACGAAAAGTCAAATAATTAGGATATAAGATAGGATAAGGAATAGCGCCTTCAACACATTGTGTAATCTCAATACAAAATTGTGATTCCACTATTCGTGCATCATAACAGTCATTTTGTATAGCCATCTGATTGAAGGCGAATCTTCGGTTTTCAATGGACCAGTGGACGATTTGCGAATTTAATTCATCTATTACATGGTTCTTAACCAAAATTTCAAGTAGAACACGATCATAGAGTTGCGGAGGAGTTAGGGTTTACAGTACTTTACAGTACTTTTTCGGTACATTTAAAAAAAATTCAGTACCCCCTCGACAGAAAAATTCAGTCCTTTTTCAAAACCTAAATGAAATTCAAATAGTTTCAAAAATTTGAAATTCTCGCTCGAATTGCGACAAAAATGACGTAGCCACAAAATTCCATCGGTGTCTTGAAGTGAAGTGAAGTGACTGCACAGTCGCGATCTTCTATTTCAACGATATCTCCTGTATCGCGAACTCAGGCAAGTACTACTCTATAGAATCAACGCGCAGGAGATTTCATACTTTCCAGGCTTCATTTAAAAACACGCGTGGTACGAAGGAAAAAAATTTGGAGCATCTTGCGGATTTTCCACACTTTTACGGTACTTCCAGACCGCCCTTGAAAAATCAGCACTGTTTTCGGACTTTCCGGAAACTGACTCAAACACACTGCAGACTGTCAGAAACCTTGTCTGAATACAAGTTTTTCCGAGAAATATATTTCCTGCACTGAAGGCATCTATTTTGTTTGTGTCACACGTGCTCAGCTATCACCGATAAAAATGGATCCAATAATTTGATCTTTTTCAGTACTGCCGGACAGCCTTCGAAAAGTCAGTAATATTGCCGGACTTTCTAGTTTCTGACTCAAACACACAGCAGACTGTCAGAAACCTTGTCTAAATACAAGATTTTCCGAGAAATATCTTTCCTGCACTGAATGCATCTATTTTGTTCGTGTCACGTGTGCTCAGCTATCACCGATAAAAATGGATCCGATAATTTGACCCACGTGTCCATCACACGAGGGATTTACTCACTAATCGCAAGGGGGTAAAATAGCCCGATAAACATCCCGTGCCTTGGCGATAATTTATCGGTTGCGTTTACGCCCCGGAGAAAACCACATAATTGCTGCCCTTTGATGTGGCTCTGTTACACCTGCCGTGTAATTAAGTCATGTTTTATTTGTTGCTCCGGAGTTCAATGGCGCGCGGGTGCGGCTATTATTCTGATAGCGGGTACCTTATGCTGTGAGCCTTTAATATTTATCCTCCCGCGACATTGTAAATAGCACTTTGCACCGTTTATGCATGGGGTAAAGGCTTCTCCGACTTTTTCCGGTCGTATGCGGTGCACTGGAAAAAAAATACATTGAATCTAGATTCCAGACTCTTGAAAACATTGACAAGAAAAAATGCTCTTGATTCAATCGGATTTTTGCTTGAATCAAAACGAAATCCGCTTACATTAAGAGGCTTAGATCTTGATTTGAGCTAGATTCTGATTGAATCAAGAGTAGTTTTTCTTGCCGATTTTTTAAGAGTCTGGACTCTAGATCCAATGTGTTTTTTTTCCATTGTGGCTGTACTGCCATACATTAAAAAAAACGTCATGAGAATATTCAGAAATAGCCTAATTTCTGTTGGCACAAAGCTATTTTCTCGGACTAGACTGGAGAAAAAACACATTGGATCTAGAGTCCAGACTCTTGAAAACATTGACAAGAAATAATACTCTTGATTCAATCGGATTTTCGCTTGAATCAGAACGAAATCCGCTTAAATTAAGAGGCTCGGTTCTTGATTTAAGCTAGATTCTAATTGAATCAAGAGTACTTTTTCTTGTCGATGTTTTTAAGAGTCTGGACTCTACAGGGTGTTCGAAAAGTCCCCTCCCCCCCCTCTAACTTTTGACCTAATTGAGGTAGAGATTTGAAACTTGGAGGGTGTTCTTAGATCAAAGGGAGCTACTTTTTGACCCCCTCAAAATTTTGGGGGCCCCCCCTTGGGGGGGTTACGGACCCTAACTTTTTTTTTTCAAATGGGAAGACCCCTTTTGTGATACCTCGTTCGAAAGAGCATAAAAAAAGAAACATTTTCGCGCAAACCCGAAGTCATTATCTCAAACCGTTTCAAAATGGCGGCCGGTCAAAGTTCAAAATGGCCGAAAATTGGCACCTCTGCTATTTGCGCATGGATTTGCTTGAAACTCGGTATCTGGGGGTATTTTGGCACGAGAAAAACGAATTTGACGTTAGATTTTTAAAAAAAACCCTAATTTTTCAAAATGGCCGCCGGTTTAGGCTCGAAATTTTGACAAACTCGATTTTTTGCCGATGGATTCACCTGAAATTCGGTATCAGGGGGTATTTTGACCCGAGAAGAACGGATTCGACGTTAGATTTTTAAACAAACCCTCATTTTTCAAAATGGCCGCCGATTAAAGTTCAAAATTGTCAACAATTGGCAACCTCGACTTTTTGCCGATGGATTCGCCTGAAACTCGATGTTTGGGGGTATCTGGGTGGGAGGAAAACGATAAGCTGAGAATCCTGAAGCTGAAGCTTGAAATTTAACAGGAATCCATCGGCAAAAAGTCGAGGTTGCCAATTGTTGACAATTTTGAACTTTAATCGGCGGCCATTTTGAAAAATGAGGGTTTGTTTAAAAATCTAACGTCGAATCCGTTCTTCTCGGGTCAAAATACCCCCTGATACCGAATTTCAGGTGAATCCATCGGCAAAAAATCGAGTTTGTCAAAATTTCGAGCCTAAACCGGCGGCCATTTTGAAAAATTAGGGTTTTTTTAAAAATCTAACGTCAAATTCGTTTTTCTCGTGCCAAAATACCCCCAGATACCGAGTTTCAAGCAAATCCATGCGCAAATAGCAGAGGTGCCAATTTTCGGCCATTTTGAACTTTGACCGGCCGCCATTTTGAAACGGTTTGAGATAATGACTTCGGGTTTGCGCGAAAATTTTTCTTTTTGGCGCGTATACGTAGTATACCGCCTTTGCGATCGTTTCGACCCCCCCCCCTCGATACAATAACCGAGTCCCCTAGTTCCTTACCGAAAAGTGACTACCGCGAACTTCTGAGATTTTCCAAAGCGTGTAAAAAGTTTACTAATCCGTCAATAATAATGATTAAAATTTGTTTCTCATTCTGGGGCTCGCTAGTTTTGTGTAATGAATACCAAGAGTCTACGTTTCTTGGTTTTTTTTAAAAAAACCTTAGAATGGGGCGCGCTGATTTAAAATATGCATATATAAGCGGAAGCAAGCGAACTGATTCGAGGATGGCTGACCAGTTCGGCACTCCTTGAATGAGAATTTCACTCACTCCGTTTTGTTCACAACGTTGCTTTGACATATCTCCACAACACTGTTATCCTTTTCAAAAGTTGGTACTCCTTGCTCTGATAGCCGGGGCCACCAGGATAGTGGTAAGTGCAATCTGTGATGAGCCTCGAGACTCATTAGACCATTTGCTAAACGTGGCTCATACAGGAGTCCACTAAGCCCTCTCGTCCCCACGCTCCTGATCACTGCGTCGGCGTCACGAAGAACAATGGGCCTTGGGTCCCAACGCGGCCGATACCCGTACCCCAATTACTCACGCTTCATTAACCATTTCACCGTCACGCTAGGATTCATCCAATTTTCAAAAAAAATTGTTTCGCATGTATTTAGCAATTTTTTCCTTACTCTCCGTTAAAACACAAATAAAAAGAGACCTCATTCATAAAAATCGGCCGAATAGAAGAGAAGTTACAGTAATCGAAATCCGAAGAAATCAACAAAACCTCGACTCCTCGATACGAAAAATAAAATGAAGGGGAAAAAAAGAAAGTATAAATTACAATTAAATATAATTGACCTCAAAATTTGACAAACAATTCATTTATATACCTAACGCTGAAAAAACTGGGAGAAATTACAAAAAATTTGCCTCTTGCAAGGGGCTTCTTTGTAAGAATTTTGACCTGAAGACAACGGTCGAATAACAGCAGTACTCCATACAATACACGGTGTGCCTGAACGAGTTAAACATTTTTCATACGTCCAAATCGAAAAATCTTTATATTTTTAACTACAATGTTTCTTGAATCGTTTAAGCAAAAAAAAAAAAAAAAAAAAATTCCGTCGAGATTCTGGAACGCAAAGGCGCTTTAAAAGTATTCTGGGGCTATAATAGCTAAATCACCGGTAGTAAATTCGTTATATTATTAAAAAGAAATTGACTCCATAGTTTAATTCCTTAGTTTCTTGAATACGATTATTTTAAGCACTTAAACATTTATACCACCAATTTTAGCCATGGGGTGATTTCCTGAGAGCCGATAATATCACGAATTTCTCATAGAACCCCTCAACAGTGGCTTGCTTTTTTGGCAGCCGATTCGGCCATCGAACCGGAGTTTAAATGGAAGCTGATAATAACCCAAAGCTCTGAGAAAAATTTTGAGATGAGTATAAGAACGGTTTGTTGTAAGTAGCGAGGAGAGGCGGGCAAAGCGGCTAAAATCCTATCTAATTTTTACAGTTTTTCTGTTGAATTAATGTTGCCGCGGGCTTCTGACTGTCCACACATAGTTCTGTTCAGCATATCGATACATAAGTATTTACATTTTACATACGTAGAATCTAATTTTCACGTCGGGGAGTTGACATATTTTGATTTTTTCGATTTTATACGGAAAATTGATGGTTTTTCGGGATTGAAATTATTATTGTTTCATGAAAAATAAATGCACCCAAAATGACTGTAGCATATTGATTCTTACACATTTGCACTCACAAAATTGGTTGGTAAATTCAACGAGTGGGTGCATCGACCTGGTATATCAAGTTTCTGCAATTTTTTACGGCAAATCAGTAGATTTTCGGGATGTAGATTGCTTACTTTCAATTCATGAATGAATAAAGCAACGACATGGTTGAACTTCTTTGCATGGAAAGACGTTTAAAATAACAAAATCAAGACGTATTTAATGCAATTGCATTTATATCGAGTCAATTTCTTTTCAATAATATAACGGGATTTTCACTACCGGTGATTTGGGTATTTTAGCCCCAAAATACCTTTAAATCGACTTTATCTTTTAGGAGTTCGACAGAATTTTTCCTTTCTTCGCTTAAATTATTCCGTAGCACTTTTCTTCAAGAATCTGATAAGATTTTGCTTGAGGCAGATCAAAAAACTTAAATTCGATCGAATAGCTTTCTACTTTCACAATACACGGTCTCGTCAAGGTGCGTCTTTGACCTCGCAGTGTTGGAAAATCGTGAATTCTCTTTTTATGCTGTTTGCCTATTTTGAAATCTCTGTAAATGAAAACTAAAGGGGTTGATATGTGCGAGTTAATGACGCGCCTTATCAACACATTGTGTTGGAGTTCACTGCTTGTTTTATGCTCTTTCGAATGAGGTATCACAAAGGGGGTCTTCCCATTTGAAAAAAAAAAGTTAGGGTTCGTAACCTCCCCAAGGGGGGGCCCCCCAAAATTTTGAGGGGGTCAAAAAGTAGCTCCCTTTGATCTAAGAACACCCTCCAAGTTTCAAATCTCTACCTCAATTAGGTCAAAAGTTAGAGGGGGGGGAGGGGACTTTTCGAACACCCTGTAGATCCAATGCGTTTTTTCCACATTGTGGCTGTACTGCCATGCATTGAGAAAAACGCCATGAGAATATTCAAAAATAGCCTAATTTCTGTCGGCACAAAGCAATTTTCTCGGACTATAGAGGAAATATTTCTTTACATTTTTTTGAGAATTTCAGTTACAGCAGGGTTCTGCTGAAATAGACTGTCCAAAAATCAGTGCTTTTACAGTACTTTTTCAGTACGCTCCCAAGAAATTCAGTACCTCCTCAACTGAAAACTTCAATACTTTTGTAGTACCTCCAATTGACGAAATTCGAAACATTTCAAAAATTTAAATTCCTCGCTCATGTTGCAACACAAATGACCCAAGACTAAAAAAAAAAACCCGGACCTTCTTGCAGAATTTCCGCATTTTTTCAGTATTTCCAGACCGCCTTTAAAAAATCAGTACTATCTCTAAGCTTTCCGGAAATTCCGGACTCGTAGACGGCCTGGTTATACTTTATTCCAGAATATTTAAAAATTTTAAGAGAAAACTTTCACAAGTTACGGTAATAATAAAGTGTTTATCGGATGTAGTTCCAAAGCAATTCAATCAGTTTTATGAAGCTGCTATATCGATACCAGAAATTTCAAAAGGAGGTGAAGGCTACGTCAAATAGGTAACATCTACTCCATAAAAACTTTCAAATTCCTT
Source organism: Bemisia tabaci (assembly GCF_918797505.1). Taxonomy (NCBI): domain Eukaryota; kingdom Metazoa; phylum Arthropoda; class Insecta; order Hemiptera; family Aleyrodidae; genus Bemisia; species Bemisia tabaci. Next base: position 31,368,944 of record NC_092801.1, read on the forward strand.
TTACATGTGATGCTTAGAGGCGTTTAAGTTTTCTCACGAGTCCCCGAACCGATTTTCAAAAATTTGAGCTCGTGTTAAAGCTTAAAGTATACCTAATATAGCCTTTATTACTACTCTTTCTAAATCTTTTCTAAGTCTCTTTTCGTTCGGAATATACAAGGTAGGGAATCTTACTTTTTTAGGTTAACCCTCACTTGAAAACAAAAAACACATTGGATCTAGAGTTCAGACTCTTGAAAACATTGACAAGAAAAAACACTCTTGATTCAATCGGATTTTTGCTTGAATCAAAACAAAATCCGCTTAAATTAAGAGACTTGGTTCTTGATTTAAGGTAGATTCTGATTGAATCAAGAATACTTTTTCTTGTCGATGTTTTTAAGAGTCTGGACTCTAGATCCAATGTGTTTTTTTCCAGAGCTCATACAAATAGCAGGCATGCTGTTCACACTGACACGGATTAGCAAAACCAGGTGCTGATACGTCCCTTTTCGACGGATAATATCACGAGCTTCCAGGTGGAAAAGCAAAAACACGAATCCTCGCATGAAACAAGCCGCAGATACGTCTTTTTCGACGTAGAGGTCGTAAGCTATCAACGAGACGGGAAAAAGCGTCGTCTAGATTAATCCTCACTGATGGCCGTTAAAATTCAATCGGCGCCGAAAGTTTTCTTTTTTTCCGCGCTGAAAGTTCTCCGCTGCGCTCGGTTGCGCTCTCGATTTGTTCGGAGTCGATTCTCTTTTCCATCCCGCCGCACAGTGGATCGAATCAATAGGAGAGGTCGGACAAAATTCGGAAATTTTACAAGCTTATAACTCCGTTTATACAAAATTTTGAGGCTCTTAAAGTGGTTTCATTGGCTTCCTCGTGAAATTTTCTTTTGAAAGCACCCCTTGAAATTTAAAATGTGACGAAATAGACATAAAAATTTGCAGTTTTAGTTTAAAAGCCCGTGTCCGACCTCTCTAATTGATTCGATCCACTGTGCGCCGCACTCTGAGGTGATTTCCTCCTTATTGAAATCATGCTAATTTTTATGGAGCTGCGCCGCTTTGGACTTTTCACTCGGGGAAAATGGAATCGGTGATGAGATCGGCCTTTGAGAGGCTTCCGTGATTATAATCCTATCGTTCTAGAGACAAACAGAGTAGAGATGAAAGCCTCATACAAGACGGAAAAGATTCCAGGAATCTTTAATTAAAATATCGTGAGCTTCTTGTTATGCTAAATGCAAGAATATTTTCACCACTTATCATTTAAAAAATTGTGAAGAATATCGTTATCGTTGAAAAATTCATTCACGCTCGTTTACGTGCCCAACCAACATCAAATGCAAAGATAAATTTCGGGGCACGTTCGGACAGCTTTTAAAGACTGACAAGTTTTCTTGAATTTCGAAATTCTCTGACCTGTCAGGGATTTTGAACATAAACTTCTCTGATTTTCAGTGATTTTGTACAAAAAAATCTGCTGAAAGGGTGTGTACTAAAATTTTATTTTGAACTTTCCTTATATTCTCCTGGTATTTCAAATGAAATTTCGTGATTTATTTCGTACATAAAGATTTAAAAAATAGAAATGTTCAATGAATTGCCTCAAATGCTTGACACATTCTTAAAAAACTCATGATTTCCTGATGATGGCTATGTTTCCTATCCTGATTAATACTGATGGCGTCGAATTTCTTGATATTTTCCAGTTTTAAATGACGGAAGTCCCTCTGGCTGATTTTTTAGGGAATTCTGAACACAAAATTCTCCGACGTTTATTTTTTAACATAATACCTGTAAAATAATTCTCACGAAAAATTTAGACTGTGAAATCTCTTGAAGTGGAACAAATTCGACAATTCGGCTTGCGGAAAATATTCCAAGGTTCCGTAGCGAAATTTTCCGAATTTACAGACATTGGAAATGTATTCGCAGTGCTCCCATTATTCCCGGAACTAACTCCGAAATCCGGCACTTTTGAGATTTTCCGGAATTTTTCCAAAGCTTTTGCAAGTGTCAGAGTGTCTCTGATCTTTGCATTTTTTGGAAATTTAAAGGAATCGAGATAAAAAGGTCCCGAGTCTCGGAACTTTTGAAGGCCGTGGAATGGGAGCGATATGTGTATTCGCAAGTGGCTAGTGGAACTAACTCCGAAATCCGGCACTTTTGAGATTTTCCGGAATTTTTCCAAAGCTTTTGCAAGTGTCAGAGTGTCTCTGATCTTTGCATTTTTTGGAAATTTAAAGGAATCGAGATAAAAAGGTCCCGAGTCTCGGAACTTTTGAAGGCCGTGGAATGGGAGCGATATGTGTATTCGCAAGTGGCTAGTGGAACTAACTCCGAAATCCGGCACTTTTGAGATTTTCCGGAATTTTTCCAAAGCTTTTGCAAGTGTCAGAGTGTCTCTGATCTTTGCATTTTTTGGAAATTTAAAGGAATCGAGATAAAAAGGTCCCGAGTCTCGGAACTTTTGAAGGCCGTGGAATGGGAGCGATATGTGTATTCGCAAGTGGCTAGTGGAACTAACTCCGAAATCCGGCACTTTTGAGATTTTCCGGAATTTTTCCAAAGCTTTTGCAAGTGTCAGAGTGTCTCTGATCTTTGCATTTTTTGGAAATTTAAAGGAATCGAGATAAAAAGGTCCCGAGTCTCGGAACTTTTGAAGGTCGTGGAATGGGAGCGATATGTGTATTCGCAAGTGGCTAGTGGAACTAACTCCGAAATCCGGCACTTTTGAGATTTTCCGGAATTTTTCCAAAACTTTTGCAAGTGTCAGAGTGTCTCTGATCTTTGCATTTTTTGGAAATTTAAAGGAATCGAGATAAAAAGGTCCCGAGTCTCGGAACTTTTGAAGGTCGTGGAATGGGAGCGATATGTGTATTCGCAAGTGGCTAGTGCACACTTTATCTAAAATTCGTGGTCACTCGCTTCTCCGACCATACGCTGTTGTACTGAGGAAAAAGGCCGTAAGAGCCTTCAGCCGTTTCCACAAATCCTTCGATAAAATACGGATTTTTAAGGACATTGATGGATATTTTTCTTCAAATTTTTCAGAGACATTCATTGGAAATTTAATCTTAAGTCTGTGAAAGTTTCAAGGAAAAATACCTATGACTCTCCTCAAAAATTGGTGTTTTTAAGCGGAAATTTGGCAACGTCTGAGGGCTCATACAATGTTTTTCCTCAGCAAGGCATTGCCATTCACCGATCAAAACAGCACCGGACTCGAACCCTGAACCCAACGATACTTATGGCCGGCGCCCGGCTTCCGATTTCCCGCCAAAGTCTTGGAATTCGGCGACTTTCGAGTGTGTAAAAAAACCCGACTTTCACCACTTCCGCATCAATTTTGGAACCTCCGAATGGAATTACGTTCCTTCCTCCGGTGGACGACGAATTTTTAGAACTCCCAAATCCGGAACTTTTGAGATTTCCGGAGTGTCTCTGATCTTTGAACGTGTCGAAATTTTAAAGAAATCGGAACAAAAAATGTCCGAACCCCAGAAGTTTTCAGGGTCATGGGATAGGGGCGCTACGTACTCGTAAGTTGCTAGTACACACTGGAAAAAAAAAACACATTGGATCTAGAGTCCAGGCTCTTAAAAACATCGAGAAGAAAAAATACTCTTGATTCAATCAGATTTAAGCTTGAATCAAGAACCAGGCGTCTTAATTTGAGCGGATTTCATTTTGATTTAAGCTTGAATCTGATTGAATCAAGAGTCCTTTTTCTTATTGTCAATGTTTTCAAGAGTCTGGACTCTAGATCCAATGTGTTTTTTTTCCAGTGTGTCTACTAAAACAGGCTGGTCAAAAATATGTACTTTTTCGGTACATTCTCAAGAAATTCAGTAACTCCTTCAACAGAAAAATTCCGTATTTTTTCAGTACCTCCATTCGATGAAATTGGAAAAATTTCAAAAATTTGAAATTGCGACAAAAATGACAACAAATTTAAAAACATTCCGGACCTTTTTGCGGAATTTTTCTCCAGTGCACAATATATCTAAATTTCGTGGTCGCTCACTTCTCGGACCCTTCGACTCACCGATCAAAACAGCGCCGGACTCAAACCCTAAACCCAACGATACTTGTGGCCGGCGCCCGGCTGCCGATTTCCCGCCAAAATCGTCGAATCGGCGACTTTCGAGTGGGTAAAAACACCCGACTTTCACCACTTCCGCGGCGCGCTCCTCGAAATGGAGACAACTACCGTCGCGGGCGGTGATTAATGATGCCGGCTCCCCTGCCCCCTGCGCGGCGGTCCGGATTAGTGGAGGGGGGGGGGGTGGGGCTCGGGGACAAACAATGCAGTTTACACACACCGCGTTATGAATATGTTTATTGTTTCACTTTCGCCGCTTGGACTTTACTGCCCTCGCCCCGCCGCCACCCTCCGCCCTAAAGCCTTCCTGTTCCAGGATCTTTGTCCCCATTTCGGTTTGACAAATTTCCCCGCTGAAGGGACGTTTCACGGTTACGCTGAAAAATCGTCTTGACTGGGGAGGCTTTACGAATGGGTCGTGTTTAGGAGAAGGGATTTTGGAGTGAAACCTTGTGACAGAAGATGTAAAAAAAGAAAAGAGAGAAAGAGAGAGAGAGAGAGAGAGAGAGACAAAACCTGTGAAAAGCTTGTAAAAAGTATAAAAAACACGTATCGGCTGACAAAATTCAAGCGGTTTTGACAACTGAACCGAGTACATCGGAAACGCATCAAGTCGCATCATTATGAGGGGGAGTGAGTTGAGAGCAGTTTCTGATTTTACTAATTGTAAATTTTCACTTTTCGACAATTCTAAGTTGAGGAAAAATATTTTGGACGCGAAAATGGTCGTTAAACTTTACGCTCAACGTTGGAGGGATGCAACTTCAAATATACATTTCTTTCAGTTCGTGTTTCATAAGATTTGATGCGTTTTTGTTACATTTGGTCCAACATTGCAGTATAAAAACTAAATAAAACTTGCGGAAACTAAAAGATGAGGTAGCTTCAGTTAAAAACATGCAAGCAAGGCCAACAATTTCGATTCATTTCAACATTTCGAGCTCAAATGAGTATCAGCTCCAATGCAGCTGCTGGAGCTAAACAGTCTCCCCTTAAGTCCTAAACTCATACTCATTACAGTTCAATTTCTTGACTCTAATCGGAATGTATAAATTTTTTTGACTTGCTTTATCCGCAAAACAGTGTGGACCCAGGACTATTTATCCGATTTCGTTTTATCCAGCAAGTTCCTGGCTTTTATGAAGGAACCACTCATTTGTCGTTACCAAGCTATTTACGAGGTAACGTAACTCCATTCCAATGTTACAAAATTGATTCCATTGATTTCATTCTTATAGACTCGACTGGGTATTTTTTTTGTAAAAATTTGCCTAATTTTTTCGAGAGATCAAAACAAAAATCAGTGAAATATTTAGTTAGAAATACCGATGATAGTTTCCCAGCAAAAAAAACAATGAACGAGTAGAATATTTGCAACTTTGTAACGAAGCTACGTTTCGAATCTATCTCCTATCTAGCTATCTCAAGGGGACTCTTGGTGTTTCGGTTCGTTCATCGAGTGAAAAAAGTTAGTATCAATTTAAATACAACAAATGATCCTTAAAATTGAAAAGATCTAGTTACGAAACCGAATTTGACAACATTGCTAGGATATTCGCATGGTTCCGCCCGGAAAATCGGGGGTTAGCACCTCGGCTCCCCCTTTCGCCCCCCCCCCCCCCCATTCCCCACGCCAGTCACTGCGGCGATCTTTTGTCCCTAAAGTGACACACTGATCCTACCTCACAACGGTGCCAAATTTCAAGGCTAAAATTCACTAATTATTCCTTAATTTCAGAATGGAGACTATTTAGAAGTGATAAATCAATTATCCCCGTCAAAAATCCGTCTTCTCTCAATAATCAAATCTCAGAATCACATTCCGCGTCTACATGGCTACAAATTAATGTGAGCTGTTACTCGATCTCTAATTCCTAATCATCAAAGATCGCCAAAGAATCTAGCAACCATTACTAGACGCTGTTAGTGATAATCATGAGTTTGGTGATATTTTTCGACCATCCACGTGCTGGGCATTGTCAAAAATTAATGGTCATATTCTGCTGTGCTAATAAGGAGTAAGAACGCCTTATGAGCCTTCAGGCGTTGCCATACTTCCTTCAGTATCAAACGAATTAACAGAGAAAATATTGAATACTTTTCTTCGAATTATTCGGACGATTTTGAACGCAATTTAATATAAAAATATCTGAAAATTTCCAGAAAAAATATGCATGCAAATCCTTAAAAATAGATATTTCATTCGGAAAAATTAGGCTACTCTCGAATGTACATGCGGCATACTTTCTTAGCACGGCAGTATTTATAATCGCTCCATAATCATGCAGCGCTTGGAGGTCCTATTTGGTGTACATTATGACTAACGGAAATTCACTGGAAAAAAAAAACACATTGGATCTAGAGTCCAGACTCTTGACAACATTGACAAGAAAAAATACTCTTGATTCAATCGGATTTTTGCTTGAATCAAAACGAAATCCGCTTGAATTAAGAGGCTTCGTTCTTGATTTAAGCTAGATTCTGATAGAATCGAGAGTACTTTTTCTTGTCGATGTTTTAAAAAGTCTGGACTCTAGATCCAATGTTTTTTTTCCAGTGTTTAATAGGTCTTCGACACAGAACCATACAAAGACAATTCGTCGTCTTTCTGATAAAAGTACGCAATTACATTCCAATGTTGCCAAATTTTCTCTCGCAAATTACATTTTTTGAAGAGAATCTTCCGCATTTTAACTGAAAATTTCACTAATTTTACAATGATCACTTACAAAACTCAGATAAGTTTTGGACCAAAATTATAGAATTAAAAACAGTACATTATTAGGGAAAGTTGAATAATTTGCGTTAATTTTGCAACCTTAGAATGGAGTTACGTCCCTTCGTCCGGGGAACGACGGATTTTTGGAACTCAAGAGTAAAATTCAATAGTGTATCTTTGAAAATCAGACCCTCGCAAGGGATTTATGATGCCGGCCAGGTTGGCCTAGGGGTCAGCGCGTCTGACTCTGTAGGTCGATGGGTCCCAGGTTCGAATCCCGGTGGTGGCGTCTAATTTTCACGGAGTTGACGAGTAGATCTGCTGTAACAGATTCTACTCATTGGAAACATTGGAACTCATTGGACTCATTGGATACATTGGAATTTAGTTACGTTCCTCCGTTCGGGAAACGACGGATTTTTGGAACTCAGAGTAAAATTCAATAGTGTATCTTTGAAAAACAGATCATTGCAATGGATTAAAATTATTTGCCACTGCGTAAAATATAAATTAGGTCGGAGAAAGTCATCGATATGTAAATAATATCACATACTCTGCAAACCTTGTGCCAGATATCATAAGCCGGATTGCGCTTCGGTGCCGGACCTCCATTAAAAATGCGACGGATTCGATTCGATAGATCGAATGACGCGATCGATTATTATCATTGCCCGGATAGGGAATCATCGATCGAGGTATTCGATATCGATTCGATAATCTCCTTTCAAGTTCAATTTGACGATTTCTCGTCGATATGACGTCGATGCACCACTCGTTCTCGGTGGATACGGATTATTTTTCCGTTTATTTCCCTGAGCGCTAATTATTCCGGCTTGAGGAGCGCTCCGTGACGTCACAACAAAAAAACAGACGTCATCACTCTTGGGACCCCACCCCCTCGTAATCTGCCTCGCAGAGGAAAAACGCAGTATGAGCATATCATAGTTGCCAAATTTCTTCTGATTAATGTTAATTATTTAAAAAACGGAGATGTTGCACGTGTAAGGAACTTGCGATTTGACTGTTGATTCTTCTGTAAAAGTTCGCGAGAAACACGATGGTGCCACTGGTTTTCTCTGAAATTAACTCCCAAGCTCAAAAAAAGCTCTCAAGTTGAGGCCAAAATAGCCGGGGATATCCCACGCTATCCTGAGAGTCCACCTCTACATCAAGACAAACTCTCCATGCAAAGATAGGGAGCGAATACATTAGCAGGGTTGCCGTGTTTTCATTTCTGGAGTCCCCAAATAAAGTGGCAACCCTGTCAATGTATTTGCTCCCTATCTTTGCATAGAGAGTTTGTCTTGATGTAGACGTGGACTCTCAGGATAGCGTGGGATATTCCCTCCATTTTGGCCTCAACTTGAGAGCTTTTTTTTTAGCTTTGGAGATGATATCAGAGAAAATCAGGGGCACCATCGTGTTTCTCCGGAACTTTTACTTAAGAACCAATGGTCAAATCGCAAATCCCTCACACATGCAACATCTTCATTTCGCATTGAAATTACACAATATGTTGAAGACGCTTCTCTTTATGCTGTCTCAGTGGCCCTGTGTAGTGATGCTAACCGAAAAGTTTCACAATTTTCGAGTTTTTAATCGAACCGTAATTTTGTAGCGTAAACGAGGATTATTATTTCCATTCTGGGTAAATTGAATCGTGCTCTATGCAAAATTCTGGTTAAGAAACGTGTTTCAGAGCGCTTAAATTCGTATCCTGTCCACTGATTAATTGGAAACCAAAGATTCGCCTTCAATTAGCCGGCTATGCAAAATGACTGTCGTGACGCACGAATAGTGGTATATCACAATTTTGCATTGGGATTACGGAGTAAGTTGAAGACGCTTCTCTTTATGCTGTCTCAGTGGCCTTGTGTAGTGATGCTAACCGAAAAGTTTCATAATTTTGGAGTTTTTAATCGGACCGTAATTCTGTAACGTAAATGAAGATTATTACTTCCATTCTGGGAAAATTTAATCGTGCTCTTTGCAAAATTCTGGTTAAAAAACGTGTTTCAGAGTGCTTAAATTTTAACCTTGTCCACTGATTAATTGGAAACCAAAGATTCACCTTCAATTAGCCGGCTATGCAAAATGACTGTCGTGACGCACGAATAGTTGTATCACAATTTCGCATTGGGATTACGGAGTGTGTTGAAGGCGCTTCTCTTTATGCGCTGTCTCAGTGGCCCTGTGAAGTGATGCTAACCGAAAAGTTTCACAATTTTAGAGTTTTTAATCGGACCGTAATTTTGTAACGCAAACGAGGATTATTATTTCCATTCTGGGTAAATTGAATCGTGCTCTATGCAAAATTCTGGTTAAGAAACGTGTTTCAGAGTGCTTAAATTCGTACCTTGTCTACTTATTAATTGGAAACCAAAGATTCGCCTTCGATTAGCCGGCTATGCAAAATGACTGTCGTGACGCACGAATAGTGGTATATCACAATTTTGCATTGGGATTACGGAGTGTGTTGAAGACGCTTCTCTTTATGCTGTCTCAGTGGCCTTGTGTAGTGATGCTAACCGAAAAGTTTCATAATTTTGGAGTTTTTAATCGGACCGTAATTCTGTAACGTAAATGAAGATTATTACTTCCATTCTGGGAAAATCGAATCGTGCTCTACGCGAAATTCTGGTTAAGAAACGTGTTTCCTTTACTTTAAAGAAGTTAAGTTGTCGTGCCCAGCGGAAAGCGTTAAACTTGGCATGGACGCCGCGTAACCTCATTACCAATCAACGAACCTCAGATCGATAAGAGAATGAACATCAAGGTGTTCTCCACTTAATACGGAAGAACGCTGTGTTTTTTTGTGATTCCACCGATCAGTTTGTTTTGAAATGCGCCGAGGTAACTCGGTGTTGCAGGCATAGGCGGTTCTACGGGGGTGCCAGTGGGTGCCAGGCACCCCCAAGCAAAAATTAAGTACGGTTATCGGAACCGTGAAATTACTGCTTTTAAAGATTCTGTATGCGCTCACACTGAGAAAAAATCCCAGCAATTAATTGAAAATGTTTTAAACAGAATTAAAATTGATAGCCGTGTTTTACAAAGATTCCACTGTTTTTTTATGGTAAGATTGTAGTTTTGAAGGAAAGTTTTGCTAAAAATTTTCTTAATTTTATTTACAGATATTTAAGTGGAGAGGAAGGAGAGAAAAAGAGAAAGGAGGGTAGGGAAGGGATAAAACTTGAGGGCCGAAACTTAGGCCTCCCCTTTCCGACATTTCCACCTCTGGGCACCCCCAAGAATGAAGGTCTAGAACCGCCTATGGTTGCAGGAGTGTCACATGACACTGGCATGAAATTGTTAAAAAGGTAAGGTTGCCGTTTCTGGAAGAACTTGAAAAACCCCAAGGAATCAGGATTCTCTGGAGTCCTTATATAGGGAGAGTATGGACATGTCGAAAATTTTGAGGTTAGGTGATGGAGCTCTTAGGCCCCAAAAGGGTAAGCAATCTATGCATTCAAATTATCCAGAGTGATTTATAATCACAATTGTTGGGAACTGCCGTTGGTAAAACACGCATTTGACTTGGTTTTTGCATAAAATTGCTCATTTATGCGGAAGAATGCTTATTTGTGAATTTTCTTGTCCATTTTCGTTTGATATTGGAGTCTGAAGATTGACAGTGACACTTTTCGTTTTTAAAGGGTACCTACCCTTTTGGGCCTTGAGAGCTACATATTTCGAGTTGTCCATACTCTCCCTATTTAGGTACTCTAGGATTCTCCTGAAACTGGAGAAAAACACGTTTTTCATTACTCGGCCGGAAATTACAATTAGATTGGCTCAAATTTCCGAAATCGAGACGTATTTTATTTAAACAATCCAATTTTGACACCGCACACTGGACCGAGTCAATAGGAGAGGTCGGACAAAATTTGGAAGCTTTAAAAGCTTATGACTCTGTTTGTATACAATTTTGGGATTTTAAAAGTGGTTTCAATGGTTTTCTCGTGAACTGTTTTCATCTTAAATGCACCCTTGAAGTTAAATTTTGACAAAATAAACATCAAAATTTACAGTTTTAGTCACATGTGCGACCTCTCTAATTTACTCGATCCGCTATACACCGTGGTGAGAGACTACCTACCTGAAAATTATGAATATGGGGCCCATCAGCCTGAAACTTGATTTGCTTACTCTTTATAATCATACGTCACGAATCACAGTAATAAAAAGTCCTGGGTTAGTTGGGGCCAGAAACTGTCTAAATCGGCGCCCCTCCTTTACAAAATTTTGTGACTTGTGAGAATTTGACTACCTGGGCATTTGATAAATTGCTCGTTTTGGCTAACTTCAGGTGGCGTAGATATCCTTTCCAATTTAAAAAAAAAATGTTTTCTAACAATTTTTTCTGGTGATCGTCTCTAGAAGTCGGTTCCATGGCGCGTTGCTTAAGCCCCAGGGGCTTCTTGGCACCACCCGGCAACACGCCGCACAATGGTCCGCGTCAATCAGACACACTGAAAAAAAATTCTCGGCGTTTTTACCACGGTCCGTTGGTACCTTTACCATCTCACTTTTTTTATCAATAATTGGTAATTTTACCAAGACAGACTGGTAAGCTTACCTAAAAGCAGGTATTTTTACTGTTTTTTCAGGTAAGAACATCACTTTTATTGGTAATCAATTCCCGGTAACTTTGCCATTTCATCTCGGTAATTCTACCACAGTCGATAAAAAATATTGGCGTTTTTACCAAGGTCCAGTAAAATTACCGAGAAAGTTGAATAATTCTACCGAGATTTCTCGGTAAAATTACCAATTCCATAAACGGTAATTTTACCATGAAAAAACTGGGATCAATTGATAGAACCCTGAATTCTTGGTAGTTTTACCATTTTCTTAGTAAATACACCGAGATTTTTTTTCAGTGTAGGTCAGACATTAAATTTTTATTAAATTTGCAAATTTTGATGTTTACTTTGTCGTTTTAAGGTGTGCTACTAGAAGAAAATTTCACGAGGAAACCAATGGAGCCTCGTTTATAACCTCAAAGATTTGTCAAAACGGAGTAATAAGCGTTTAAAGTTTCCAAATTTTGTCCGAATTCTCCGATTGACTCGATCAAACGTGCGCCGCGGCCAGTCGGTGTCGAAAGGGGAAGACGAAGGAGTAGAAATAATGCTCAAGATCGAGATAAGGCGCGGGCGCTCTAGTTAAAAGGTTTTTTAATTAGATTTTTCCTTTTTCACTTGAGTTTATCGCGAGCGCCGAGGAATAACTTGAATTTCCCCGGTGTCCTGCTCTTTTCATTAGAGGTTCTTATTTTTTTACGGCCCCTGGAATGCATAAGCGAGTAGCCGCAGTTATTGGTTCGGGTTACCGAGATAGGGATCTTCGTAAAAAGATTTGATAACCGCGACTTTTATACTGCCATGCCAGGGAAAACGCTGTATGAACCCTAAGGCGTTGCTAAATTTCCATTCATTAAATACGAATTTCCTGGTTAACTTATGAATGTTTCTTCCAATTTCTTAGATAATGTTGCTTGCAATTTTGCCTAATGAAAATGTCAAGGAAAAACATCCGTAACTTTCCTCAAAAATAAACGATTTATTGAAGGAAATTTGACAACTCTTGTTTGTTCATACGGCGTTCTTCCTCAGCACTGCAGCATAGCGCTGCTGTGCTAAGGAAGAACGCCGTATGAGCCTTTAGGCGTTGGCAAATTTCCTTCAATAAAATGCAGATTTCCTGGAAAACTTACGGATATTTTTCTCCCAATTTTTCACAGAATTTTATTTGCAATTTAATCTACAGTATCTGCAGTTTAACGGAAAAACATTCGTAACTCTCTTCAAAAATTAACAATTTATTGGAGGAAATTTGCTCGAGGTATGCTGTCAACCACTCAATGGAGAAGAATCGGGTCAACTATTAGAATTGCAAAAACTGCTAAATCGAACTGCTCAATCAACGGCGAGCGGCTTAGCAAAGACATCCGCGCAACTCGACGTCGAGTCGAACTCGACGTAAATCCACATTTTAACTCAGCGCGACAGAACAACTAGTGACTCTAATGGCTCTTAGCCTCGGGTTAATTGGTCTACAATCCGGAGCGAATATTTTAAGGATCTTTACTCGAGGCGGCGGGAGGAGCTTTGAGCTGTTAATTGCCGCTGATCAGGGAGCATCGCTGGAGGCCCTTTTTGTTTCGATATTCGACCGGCTGAAAAAGGAGGCGGCACACAGTGGATTAAGGTGTTTCGATGGACGCCATATTTTGTGTTAGAACGGCATGCGATATATCGCATCAATTGGTTCCATTTTTTCACCTACTCGTCATTTTTCTCCAATTTTGAGATCGCAATTCTGTTGTCAGGAGACTAAAGCACTCACTTACCAATTTTAACAAAGAAATTCAACGTAATAAAGGCGTGGTTTTTTCAGAGAAAAAACATCGCATTCGATACTGATATCGAAACTGCACTCGAATGCGATATTTTTTCTCTAAAAATATCACTCCTTCATTACGTTGAATTTCTTTGTTAGAATTCGTGAGTGCTTTAGTCTCCTGACAACAGAATTGCGATCTCAATATTGGAGAAAAATGACGGGTAGCTAAAAAAATGGAACCAACTGATGCGATATATCGCATACCGTTCTGACACAAAATATGGCGTCCACTGAATCACCTTAAGATAATACGAGAGGTCAGACAAAATTTGGAAACTTTAAACGCTTATAACTCCGTTTATTTGACTCAAGGTTGCGAGAGTCAGAGAACAGCGGGAAAACCGGGAAACCAGTGGCGTGGCATGCTTCGATATATATCGATATTACTCCATTTGAAGCTATAGTAAAGAATCGATTATTAAGGTGCTCGCTGCCAACACCCTGTTTATCGATACTTTTCCATAGGTTTAAATGACCGATCAATCGATATATCGCAAAGCACGCCACGTCACTGCGGAAAACGTCAGCGAATTTTAAGGAGTCAGGGAAAATGACGAAAATGTCAGGGAAAAATTGTCAAGTCACCTTTATTTGCTTTCTAGACTATAGATTTGACGTTTCAAACGATAGATTTTGAGTGGAAACTATTTGAAATTACGTCTTTTTAACCATCTAGTATACTATCAACTTTCAGGGAATTTTACCAAAATGTGACAGGTAAATCAGGGAATTGTCAATGAATTTCATATTTTAACTTCTGTGGCAACCTAGTACAAAACTTTGAGGTTCTGAGAGTGTTTCCATTGGTTTCCTTGAGAATTTTTTGTTTTAGAAGCATCTCTTAAAATGTACAATATGACAAGAACTGAACATCAAAATTGGCAATTTTAGGTAAACATGTTATGTTCGACCTCTCTCATTGACTCAATTCACTGTGCGGCACTCCCGCGAGTTTTAATTTTATTTTTTCGAAGTTGCAAATTCAGGGAAAATACATTAATTCGGTAGTTAATAAAGTTCACGCAATATAGCTTGCGTCTCCAGAGCAGAGGAGATCCAGTCTGCCGTGCTAGGGAAAATGTCGTATGAACATTCGAAAGTTGTCAAATTTCCTCTAATCAAATGTTTATTATCAAGGGTAGTTATAAGTATTTTTTCTTGGAATTTTCGGATAATGTAGGTGTAGCTGTGAATAAAAATTATCTGAGATATTGGAGGAAAAACTTTCCTAGATTTACCTGAAAATTCGTAGGTCATATAAGGAAATTGGCAACGTCTGAAGGTTTTAACGACATTTTCCCCTCGTAAGTCCTGATGAAATTGCAAAAACTCTTCTTTCAGAGGAACGAGTCAGTACCTCAGCATTTATTTAATTTTTCAGTTACAATTTTTCTGACTTGCTATGCAGTAAACGCGTTTTGCTCATATCTATTATAATGTTTAATTGGCTACTATTAAACGTCGATTCTTGAAAACTTCCATACCACTCTCTTTCTGTAATTACGATATTCTGTGAAAAATTCGAGTAATGGGGTTCTTAATGAAAATTTAAGTAAAAAATTGAAAGAAAGAAACGGAAGAGAACGGAACTTCCCTGAGAGAAACGGCCAAAAAACCGGGGAATTTAATATCCCCTGCCAAATAAAAAACATAATTCCCTGACATTTCCCGACAAAAAGGAAAATTTTTCGACACGGTTGAACTGATTAGATGTAAGTAAGAACTATTTTCATGTTATAGGGATATAATGTAATGAATAGAGCGAAATATATGGCGCCTAAACTTACACAAGGTACGTTTGCCTCATTTTTAAAATTTAAAAGACATCTACGGAAATTCGAGTGGGAATTTGAATGTGGGTTCCATTTCTCTGAAACTTGATACACCATCAATTTTCGAGAAAAACAAAATCCGCGTTTTTCGATTTTCCTCGCGTTGCCCTGACACGAAAATCGCTTGAAAAATAAAATTGCCGAATTTGTACGGATTCCCTGACGTATTCCCTGATTTCCCTGACACACACCAAAAAAAAATATATTCTCTGACGTTTTCCGGTTTTCCAGGCCACTAGACACCCTGGTTTATTACTGAGCAATCTGCTATAAATCAATCAAAAACAAAACTTTTCCATCCCATTAGTCTCTCGCTGCGAGCGGACCCGAAAAAAGGGCGCCAGGAAAAAAATATGAATCGACCTCTTGGGTGGGCCTTTTTATTACTTCCGTGCTCCTGCATTAAACATCTTCTTTAAGTTGAGATTTACCTCATCGCGTCGCGTCGGTGATCTAATCCTTGGCGATGTAAAAAGTGCTTGCCAGATGTAGGAAAACCCGAATTTCGTTGTACTGTAAATAATGAAAAGGATATTGAGGTGATTCGATGGACACTGGAAAAAAAAAACAAGCAGAAAAATCCAACATGAATATGTTGGAAAAGCGTGCCGAATAACTAAAATGTTGGACACATACCTACTATTTTCACGTCTTTGTTATTTGCATCAATTGGTACTTTTTGCTAAATTTGGGAGAAAATATTGATTCATGAACGTTGAATGTAAATTGATTTTAAAGATTCCGTCCAATTATCTTGATTTTAAGCTGATATGCGGCATTTCGCACGACCGTGATTTGGGCGAACTGCCGTGCATCAAAATCGCGTTGAGTTAATCTCTTTGGATTTCAAACTGAACTTCTCTCCTATTCGGCCGATTTTTACAAATGAGGTCTCTTTTTATTTGTACTTTAACGGAAAGTAAGGAAAAACTCGCTAAATAGACGGAAAACAATTTTTGTGAAAATTTGGTGGATCCTGGCGTCACGGTGAATGGTTAATCGGGCGTGGAAGATAATAGGTTCGACGAGGCGATCCTCTCCTCGCCGTCTTTCATTGCCTTGCTCGAAACCTGACACCCAAAAGTATATCGGGAGATAACTGCAGTGGTTTGAGTGGATTTCTGCAGGGGCCACGGTTAGTACATGGTATAAAGAGTCACGAGGCTCATCACAGATTGCACTTGCAGTGCAAGACGCTCATTGGCTAAACAGTTTTGGCGGGAAAGAAGGTTCTAGAGTTGAGTCCTCCGAGCGTAAGAAAGCTCCTATGAGGTTTCTGTCAAATTGAATAATACGGTTTTGACAGAAAAATGTTCTCAAGGGTTCCCAATTTGCAGTTCATTAGATTTTTTGGTAAAAGACCATCAGGGCTTGACAGTATAATGGTTCAAAGACAAGAAAACGGGTCCGAGGAAAAAAATATTTGGACGGCCCGTTGAATAGCATTGGTTGATCGGTGTGCTGTACTATGGTACATCCGAGTGATTTCAAAAAGCGAGCCCTACTGGCACGCTTAAAAAACACATTAGATCTAGAGTCCAGACTCTTAAAAACATCGACAAGAAAAAATACCCTTGATTCAATCGGAGTTTAGCTTGAATCAAGAACCAAGCCTCTTAATTTGAGCGGATTTCCTTTTGATTTAAGCAAAAAACTGATTGAATCAAAAGTATATTTTCTTGTCAATGTTTTCAAGAGTCTGGACTCTAGATCCAATGTGTTTTTTTTTTTCCAGAGGACACCATATTTTGTGTCAGAAAGACATGCGATGTATCGAATTGATTGGTTCCGTTATTTAGCTACTCGTCATTTCCCTCGAATTTCGAGATCGCACCTATGTTGCCATGCGACTAAAAAATTCATGTACCAGATTTGACAAAGAAATTCAACGTAGTAGAGGCGGGGTTTTTTAGAGGAAAAATATCGCATTCTACAATGCGTAAAAGTTTCTTTCGAGGGTCAACACTCAGTCTCGCCTGATGATGACTGCTGAACTATAAGTATTGAGCTATGGAAAATTTGATGAATTTCATGTTTAAGTAAACACTATTGAGTGAACTGAACACAGGATACCCTTGGTTTATAAATTGAGCAACCATTGGAGGATATATGACTAAAGGATCTGATCTGCTAAGTTACGTGTGTTTAAATGGAAAATTCCGGCAGATGAAGTATATAATTTCCCATATCAGAGGAAAACTTAATAAAAATACTGCGAAATCAGCTCTTTAAGCACTCTCAGATGAAGGCATGTAAAATGTGCGGTCAAATTCGCCGTTGGTTTAATATAACAAGAACCTAATTCGCAAAATCTTGCGTAGGAAAGTTCAAAAATGTTTGCATTCTCTCGAATGGCATCGACTGAAGTTGCTAAGCCGTTACTCGCGAAATTCCCAGACGTTTCCCGTAGACTGACTTTTCCAGGTCGCCGTAAAAGCCCTGATTTTCCAGGTTCTCCAAACCGCCGAAAAGTCTCGGCAGGAAAATTCAGAGGAAAATACAATTTCCCATATAAGAGGAAAAATTATAAAAATTCCGCGAAATCAGCTCTTTAAGCACTCTCAGATGAAGGTATGTAAAATGTGCGTGCAAATTAGCCGTTGGTTTAATATAGCAAGAACCTAATTCGCAAAATTCTCTCGAATGGCACCGACTGAAGTTGCGAAGCCGTTACTCGCGAATTTCCCAGACGTTTCCCGAAGACTGACTTTTCCAGGTCGCCGTGAAAGCCCTGATTTTCCAGGTTCTCCAAACCGCCGAAAAGCCTCGGCAGGAAAACGCTCAGAGAATTCAAATACTGCGAGGCAACTACGGAGGTTAAAAAGTCGTTTAATAGGCCCCCGAGGAACAGTAAAGCATTATTTTCCCCCTCAATGCTGCTCCCTTAAGTTTCCCGCCTCGTCGAGCTGGGGGCGCGACGCTACTTTTTCGTGGAAACAAGCGCTTACTTGCTCGGCTAATTAATAGATTTTGAGAAGCGGCGAAAGTTTCTTATTCGGCCCTTGTTCCTTGCTCTTTTTCGCCGGAATTGTTTCGTCGCTTTTCGACGAAACGGCACAGCTCCACTTCCACAAGAGCCCTAGAAAGCATAGATTTACGCGTAAAAGAGGGTCCATTAGGAAATTCAGATACGCTCAATGGTTTTAGCGTCGATTTGTTCAATCGACGCTCCGGGCCACGGGATATTTCCGAAGGATGGTCTTTTTTGATAATTGCTCATTCATTTGCCACCGACGATTTCCCGGAATCCCTCGTTAATTCTCTCTCTCTCCATTATTATTCATAATTTAATTAGAAGTGTTTTAATTTCTCGTTTGTCTATAGGCCCAAGAAAAGGAGGAAAAGCATCCAAGTTACGGAGGCTTTGTTCCTTGTTTGCCTCGCGTACACTTCGCCGAGAGGCGCTAAGGAAACGTATCTCCTTTCAGAATTAGACGTATTTATGCCGAAAGGAACCATGTTGCACGGAGAACCTATGTATAAAGTTGTT